>NC_053028.1:395729257-396029257 GCF_003073215.2 Triticum urartu | reverse complement strand
AAGCGGTACAACCGGCCCACAACCGCCCAACAACCGCACCACAACAGAGATCAGTCCGGTGGTAAAGCGGTACATGACCGGTACAACCTCCGAATCAATTCTGGAGCGGTACAACCGCTCCAAACACCGGTTGTACCGGTCAAGCGGTACAACCTCTCCATGGGGCGGTACAACCTCTTTGTGTAAAACAGGCAATATCAAAACAACCACAACTTTCGCATACGAGCTCCGAATTCAACGAAACCAAGTTTGTTGGAAAGCTAACAACAAGGGCTAACACAATCTTGAGAGAAATATCAATAAGAAGCAAATGAGAAAAGGACCATAATAAAATGGTGAGAACCCTTCCTCGGAAAAGACCGGTAAAACCTCCAACACCGAAAACATCATAGAAGATGCATGCGAACTCCATTTTCGATGAACTCAAGCTTGTCATCAAGATGACCATAAGCTCTAAGACTCACAAATGGAACCAAACAAGAACCAAGAAAGATGATGCAAGGATGCAATGGTTTGAGCTCTTGACTAATGATACGATCAAGCTACTCCCTAGAGAGCCCCCCTTGATAGTACGACAATCGATCCTACAACCCGGTCTCCCAACTACCACTATGAGACCGGTAAAATAGAAAACCTATCAAGGGCAAACCTTTGCCTTGCACATAGTCCACTTGAGCTAGATGATGACGATCTTGACTTCCTCAAGTTGGACCACCTTTCTTGATTGTGCTGGCTCGATGAAGACTAGTTGATTGCTTCCCCATACTCCACTATGGGTGAGCCACTCTTTAGCACATCTTCACAATTCCATTGACACCACAATGGACAACAAGCTTCAAGCTTGATTGCTCCCCCATACTCCATTATGGGTGAGCCTCTCTTCGAGTTGCTCCACTTGAACTTGCACACTGCAAACTTGATGACGATCACCACTTGATGTCATCCTCCATGGGTTGTATGAGATCTTCCTCTTGACACAAGATCATGGAAACATACCTAAGCCCACAAAGAACTCTCACGTAGACCATGGGTTAGTACACAAAGCGTAATGGACAATGCTTACCATACCATGGGATCACTTGATCCCTCTCGGTACTTCTTCTATGCTTTGTGAGTTGATCAACTTGATTCACTCTTGACTTAGTCTTGATCAACATTGAATCTTTCCAACTCTCTTCATTTGGATGATGTCTTGAAGGTAAACATGAATGATCACACAATCTTCTTCTTCAAGACATGCATGTAATAAGCTCAACTCACACATGACCAATCTTTGGATAATTCCTTGAAAAGCACTTTGGCCATCTCAACTCACACATGACCAATCTTTGGATAATTCCTTGGAAAGCACTTTGGTCGTCTCATAAACTCCTTGAAACCAACACATGGACTTCAAGACAATCCTCTGGACAAATCCTTCAAATATAACTCAAGGCAACCGTTAGTCCATAGAGATTGTCATCAATTACCAAAACCACACATGGGGGCACCGCATGTCCTTTCAATCTCCCCTATTTTGGTAATTGATGACAATCACTTTCAAGAGAGTTTATATAAGGAATTATGCATCACCATGCAATGCAACAACCAATAATGCATGTATATGTGATGCAAATGCTTAGGAACAAAACTAAAACAAGGAGAAAGCTCTGAAGACTTCTCCATAAAACTCTCTGAAACTTCTCCCCCATTGGCATTGATTGCCAAAATGGGTGAAAAGCTAAGAAGACCAATATAAAAGGTGTTCCTACAAAATTTGTGTATTTCTCAACAAGAGAGTGGAATGCCATACACATATCCAAAGGTAATACTTGGAGGGAGACCAACTATATTGAGGCACCAAGATTGCTAAAGGAAGATATGCCACAAAGACATAACCGAGAGAGACACAAGCAATCAAGGAACCAAAAGATACCAATTGAAGCAAGCTGTCAAAAGATACCAATTGAACCAACTAGACCAAAGATCCTATGAGCCACGTGAATAAAGGATATTATGATATGAGCAAAGGAGTGTTCTAAAGAAACTAGAAAAGCTCCCCATGATTTGTGCACACATAAGAATATTTGTATTTGGATACAAAGTGCACACAATAGGATCATAACTCCCCCAAAACCAATAGAAACTAACAACAAGTGCAAGTGAGCATATAGGAAACTAAGCCTAGTACTTGAAACAAACACATGGTTGAGCAACAAGTAAAAGAGGCAACTTAAGAAAGGGCTCAACCAAAATGATGTGTGTGAGTCAAGGCAATGCACTTGAGAAGACTAATGTACGGATGAGCATTAAGCATCAATAAAGTCTTGAGAGAATGAGGCATACGGTGCAAGGCCTATCATTCCCACACACAACTAGCAAATGGGTTCACAAGCTTACTAATAAGCATATAAAGAACCTATGCTTGTGACATCCTGTGGTGAAGATAGAAGATGAAAGCCTCATCAAGACGAGGGATACCAATTAAGATGGCAAAAGCCTCGTAAAGATAAGCATGAGGAAAATAATCTTCACCACACACAAGAGCATCAAGATGCAATGAAAGAAGACACACACTCAAGGCAAAAGCTTTCACGGAGCCACCAAAGAAAGAACATAAGAAAGACAAGGTGGACGTGAAAGAAAGGATATCAACTAGATATGCAACTTATCTCAAGTGTATAAGATTCTAGGTAGACAAAATCATGATGATATATATCTACAAAGAAGGATGTACACCCGAAATAGTTACAACACGAGGAACAAGATATCCAAAGGGAGGTCATACATATACCAATAAGATATTTGCTTGGAAGCATAGCACATGGCTAGATATGGTCTTATTATATATAAATGAATTCCTACCACACACCCATCAAAGACATCACAACTAGCAACAAGAGATCATTGTTGGGATGCTTTGACAAAGGGAACAAGTATCACAAGAATGAGTGAATAACATGCCATGATACAACCTACAAAAGGTTGATGCAAGAAATGTGTGCATGAAGAATATGAAGATACTTGTTACCGAGTTAACATTGGAAGGATGTAGTAGATACCAATTGAAGGTAGATAGTAGTTCATTGATCATCCTAGCTCGACTCCAATAAGCACATGATGACAACACCTTCCTTGTGAGTGAGCCGAGCATCCAATGTATCTCCAATTGTTCCTAGAATAACAACACAAAAAAATGGTACCCAAACTCATTGGGACCAAAGAGTTAGAGAACCAACAATACATAGGACAAACTCCACATAAAAATGTGCATATAGATACGAAAATGAATTTCATGCACATCTCATCCAATTTGAGACTTGGTGGAGTTTCCCCTATATATTGGGTCAAAGAAAGAAAGCATGCCAAAGATACTACAGGAAGTTAATATGCATGCTCAAGACTTTCAAGAACCGATACCAAATGACAAAGAAATACCAAGTGAAGAAAAGATACCAAATGAATAAATCATCACTTGGAGGATATCAATAAAAGATACATCAAGGAATGAGATATCCATTGATACCCACTAAATAAAGGATATCAAACCCCCAAAAGAGAGGACGGTTCCAAACAAACCAAGCTCTCTACAAAGTTTCATGATGGCACAAAGTACCCAAAAGAAACGACTTGCCTTCCACCAACACACACTTGATAAGGATCATAAGATGAGTGTTTTGGACTCTAACTTGCATGATTTGAATGGAACTAACCCAGACTGACGCTGTTTTCAGCAGAATTGCCATGGTGTTATTTATGTGCTGAAACAAAAGTTCTCGGAATGACCTGAAACTCCACGGAGATTATTTTTGGAAATAATAAAAATACTGGCAAGGAATCAAGGCCAGGGGCCCACACCCTAGCCACGAGGGTGGGGGGCGCGCCCCCTGCCTCGTGGGCCCCCTGGAGCTCCACTGACCTCAACTCCAACTCCATATATTCGTGTTCGGGGAGAAAAAAACCAGGGAGAAAGATTCATCGCATTTTACGATACAGATCCGCCGCCAAGACCTACACTCTCTCGGGAGGGCTGATCTGGAGTCCGTTCGGGGCTCCGGAGAGGGGAATCCGTCGCCATCATCATCATCAACCATCCTCCATCACAAATTTCATGATGCTCACCATCGTGCGTGAGTAATTCCATCGTAGGCTTGCTGGACGGTGATGGGTTGGATGAGATTTATCATGTAATCGAGTTAGTTTTGTTAGGGTTTGATCCCTAGTATCCACTATGTTCTGAGATTGATGTTGCTATGACTTTGCTATGCTTAGTGCTTGTCACTAGGGCCCGAGTGCCATGATTTCAGATCTGAACCTATTATGTTTTCATGAATATAAGTGAGTTCTTGATCCTATCTTGCAAGTCTATAGTCACCTACTATGTGTTATGATCCGGCAACCCCGAAGTGACAATAATCGGGACCACTCCCGGTGATGACTGTAGTTTGAGGAGTTCATGTATTCACTATGTGTTAATGCTTTGGTCCGGTACTCTATTAAAAGGAGGCCTTAATATCCCTTAGTTTCCGCTAGGACCCCGCTGCCACGGTGATATGTCTCCAACGTATCTATAATTTTTTATTGTTCCATGCTATTATATTATCAACTTTGGATGTTTATGGGCTTTATTATGCAGTTTTATATTATTTTTGGGACTAACCTATTAACACAGAGCCGAGTGCCAGTTTCTGTTTTTCCTTGTTTTAGAATATCACAGAAAAGGAAAATCAAACGGAGTCCAATTGACCTGAAACTTCATGGAACTTATTTTTGGATCACAAGAAGCCCAGAAGACTTGGAGTGCACGTCAGGGGATCAACGAGGAAGCCATGAGGCAGGGGGGGCATGCTGTAACACCCCGGATATAATTTTCCCAATATGTATTCCAACTCTTCCATTTCCGGCCTTAAGTTATTTTTTTTTCTCGGGTTCGGGTTTTTGTCTCCGTGTGTTGTTGTCGTTGTCATGCATCTCATATCATGTCATCATGTGCATTGCATTCGCATACGTGTTCATCTCATGCATTCGAGCATTTTCCCCGTTGTCCGTTTTGCATTCCGGCACTTCGTTCTTCTCCGGTGGTCATTTCTACCTTTCTTTCATGTGTGGGGTTTAAACATTTCCGGATTGGACCAAGACTTGCCAAGCGGCCTTGGTTTACTACCGTTAGACCGCCTGTCAAGTTTCGTACCATTTGGACTTCGTTTGATACTCCAACGGTTAACCGAGGGACCGTAAAGGCCTCGTGTGTGTTGCAGCCCAACACCCTTCCAATTTGACCAAAAACCCACCAAAACCCTCTCTATCATCTAGCGCATTCGATCACGATCGCGTGGCCGAAAACCGCACCTCATTTGGACTGTCCTAACTCCTCCTATGCCTATATAAAGAACCCCTCCTAAAAATCCCGGATCCCCTCCATCCCTAACCTCAGATCCTCTCCCTCCGCGCGCCGGACAGCATCCGCCGGCGCCGGACGTGTCCGCCCAGCCCCGCCGCCGCCACGTGTTGCCACCCTGTTCGCCAGCCGCCCGCGCCCACTTCCCCGCCGCCAGCCCGGGAGGCCCGAACCGAGCCCCCGAGGCCCATCGCGCGCCGCCAGCCGCTCGCCCGCGCCGCCTCTCCTCTCCCGCGACGGCGCCGGACCACCACCGCCGTCCCTTCGCCGCCCTTCGCCGGCCTGCCGCCGCCCCTTTCCGGCGGGCTTCTCCTCCACCGCCCGGAGTCCGCCGCCCCGCCGCGGACGCCGTCCTCCACCGCCCGGCGCTTCGGCCGCTCCTCCCCAACCCCGGCGAGTCCCTCCTCCGCACCGGCCAACAAACTCCGGCGAGCTCCGTGATCTCCGGCAAGACCTCGAACCGCGTGCAGATCCAGATCTAAAACTTGCACGGTTGACTTTCTCCCGAAACCCTAGCTCATGTTGCCCTGTTCATCGTGCCGTAACTTTGCATCCGTAACTCCGTTTTGCGCATATAGCATATCAAAATGTTTGCCTCAGAGAGTACATCATTTCATTCCATTGCATCATTTTCATTTGAGTTCATCTTGATGCCCGAAATGCTGTTAGAAGAGGGCTACTTGAGATAATTGTCAGATGTGCTGCTCCATTTAGTTATTTGTCCTTTTTTGCCATGATTATTGTGTGCATGATATGCCCATGAGCTCTACATATGTTTTGTTAAGGGTTTTGCCATCTTTCCGGAGGTGCAACCCATGTATTTTTGTGATGTGTGTGGTGACTAGCACAAGCTTGCAAAGTGAGGCACTTGGTAATGCTGATTTCAGGGACTTAGCATTTCCACTAAGTCCTTGAGCTGTTTATCTCATATGGCCATATGTTCATGTTGTTTCCGAGTGATCCGTGCCTCTTTTGAGGATGATCAGTAAGGATGTTTTGTTAATATTGCAGTGCTCTATCCATCCATGTCTTTGTTTGCAATTATGGAGCAACCTAGCTTGAGTCAATCGAGCTCTACTTTTGCTACTTCGTGAATCTGGGCAGATTGTCTACTTGTTTGCAATTTTGCCGAGGATGTTGTAGTTGATCCGTGCATGCTATGCTATTGTTCTTGCCATGTCTAGCTTGCATTTTGTGTATTCTTGATGGGTGTATGATTAGATTATCATGACTTGCTCTGTGGTGAGTGCATCGAGCTCGTAAACATGCCTACTTGATATCTGTTTTCAGCATGTTCCAGTTTTCACTAAGTCTGAGAACTGATTATGTTTTTGCCATGTTCACATGCTTGCAAATGTATTTTCTGATCCCTTTTGGCTCAAGGTCACTAAGGGACTTTTGTTAGTCTCTTGGAGTAGTTCCATTCCATGCTTTACTTTGCCATGTTCAGGTCCTGTAGCATGTAGTTTTGTTGCTCCGAAGAGTGCTATCTGATCTGAAATTCCAGACAAGTGTTAATTTCACTAAGTCTGAGATCTGTTTACCATATGCATTTTTGCCATGCTTGTTTGAACCTGTTAATGGATGAATTGGCCGTAGCTCAGTGCTAGACTTTTGTTAAGCATCATGAATGCATCCCTGCCATGTATTTTTATGCCACGTTTGAATGCTGTAGCATGTTCATCTCATTGCATTTAGATGGCTACTTGCTGTAAATCGCAGAACGTAGCATATTTGAATCGCTTGCCATTTCCAAACCGTAACTCCAATTCCGGCGTTCTTTATATCGTTTTCAAGCGATTTCATCTCATCTTTCCAGTGGCACACTTGGATTCCCAAGTTGAGGCCAGATTCTTGCATCCTTTGTCAAATCTTGCATATGCATCCCGCATCGCATCCCGCATAGCATACCATCTTTGCATCATATTGTTTGAGCTTTGCACGTGGTTGATTGTGTTCCGTTTGCTTGTTTGTCTTGTTTGGGTAGAGCCGGGAGACGAGTTCGCTAACGAGGAGCCCGTTGAGTTTGCTTTCGAGGATCCAGTCAACTCTGAGAACTTTGCAGGCAAGATGATCATACCCTCGAAATCACTACTATCTTTGCTTTGCTGGATGCTCGCTCTTTTGCTATGCCAATGCTACGATACCTACCACTTGCTTTCAAGCCTCCCAAATTGCCATGTCAAACCTTTAACCCACCATGTCCTAGCAAACCATTGATTGGCTATGTTACCGCTTTGCTCAGCCCCTCTTATAGCGTTGCTAGTTGCAGGTGAAGATTGGAGACCGTTCCTTGTTGGAACATTGTTTATTGTTGGGATATCATTATATTGCCATGTTATCTTAATGCATCTATATACTTGGTAAAGGGTGGAAGGCTCGGCCTCTCACCTAGTGTTTTGTTCCACTCTTGCCGCCCTAGTTTCCGTCATATCGGTGTTATGTTCCCGGATTTTGCGTTCCTTACGCGGTTGGGTTATAATGGGAACCCCTTGATAGTTCGCCTTGATTAAAGCTTTTCCAGTAATGCCCAACCTTGGTTTTACCTTTTGCCACCTAGCCTCTTTTTCCCTTGGGTTTCCGGAGCCCGAGGGTCATCTTATTTAAATCCCCCCGGGCCAGTGCTCCTCTGAGTGTTGGTCCAAATAGAGCCACTTGCAGCGCCACCTCGGGGCAACTCGAGGGTTGGTTTTAGTTGTACGTAGTGTTCATCTGAGTGTGCCCTGAGAACGAGATATGTGCAGCTCCTATCGGGATTTGTCGGCACATTCGGGCGGTGTTGCTAGATTTGTTTTAACCTGTCGAAGTGTCTTGAAGAACCGAGGTACCGAGTCTGATCGGAATGTCTCGGGAGGAGGTCTATTCCTTCATTGACCGTGAGAGCTTGTCATGGGCTAAGTTGGGACTCCCCTGCAGGGATTTGAACTTTCGAAAGCCGTGCCCGCGGTTATGGGCAGATGGGAATTTGTTAATGCCCGGTTGTAGATAACTTGAACCTTAACTTAATTAAAATGAATCAACTGAGTGTGTTACCGTGATGGCCTCTTCTCGGCGGAGTCCGGGAAGTGGACACGGTGTTGGAGTTATGCTTGCGCAGGTTGCTCTCTAGTTTCACGCTCGCGCTTTGTCTCCTCTTCTCGCTCTCTTTTGCGAACAGGATAGCCACCATATTTGCTAGTCGCTTGCTCCAGCTCCACATATTTACCTTGCCTTACCTATTAAGCTTAAATAGTCTTGATCGCGAGGGTGCGAGATTGCTGAGTCCCTGTGGCTCACAGATTACTATTACACCAGATGCAGGGCCTGATGATCCCGCTCCAGGTGATGCGCTTGAGCTCAAGTGGGAGTTCGACGAGGACTCTCAACGATACTATGTTTCCTTTCCTGATGATCAGTAGTGGTGCCCAGTTGGGGGTGATCGGGACCGTGTCGCATGTTGGGTTATCTTTTATTTTGGCGCCGTAGTCGGGCCCTGAGTGTTTGGATGATGTAATGTTATTTATGTACCTTGATTGACGTGGCAAGTGTAAGCCAACTATGTTATCTCCCCTTTTATTATCTATATTACATGAGATGTTGTGAAGATTGCCTAACTTGCGACATATGCCTTCAATGCGATTATGCCTCTAAGTCGTGCCTCGACATGTGGGAGATATAGTCGCATCGAGGGTGTTACACGTGCCCACCCCCTGGGCGCGCCCTTCACCCTCGTGGGCCCCTCGTGGCCCCCCTGACGCACTTCTTCCTCCTATATATCTCCATATACCCTAAAACGATCGGGGAGCACAATAGATTGGGAGTTCCGCCGGGAGAAGGCTCTGTAGCCACCGAAAGCCAATCTAGACCCGTTCCGGTACCCTGCCGGAGGGGGAATCCTTCTCCGGTGGCCATCTTCATCATCCCGGTTCTCTCCATGACGAGGAGGGAGTAGTTCTCCCTCGGGGCTGAGGGTATGTACCAGTAGCTATGTGTTTGATCTCTCTCTCTCTCTCTCATGTTCTTGAGGTGATACGATCTTGATGTATCGCGAGCTTTGCTATTATATTTGGATCCTATGATGTTTTCTCCCCCCTCTACTCTCTTGTAATGGATTGAGTTTCCCCTTTGAAGTTATCTTATCGGATTGAGTCTTTAAAGATTTTAGAACACTTGATGTATGTCTTGCCGTGCGTATCTGTGGTGACAATGGGATATCACGTGATTCACTTGATGTATGTTTTGCTGATCAACTTGCGGGTTCCGCCCATGAACCTATGCATAGGGGTTGGCACACGTTTTCGTCGTGATTCTCCGGTAGAAACTTTGGGGCACTCTTTGAGGTTCTATGTGTTGGTTGAATAGATGAATCTGAGATTGTGTGATGCATATCGTATAATCAACCCATGGATACTTGAGGTGACATTGGAGTATCTAGGTGACATTAGGGTTTTGGTTGATTTGTGTCTTAAGGTGTTATTCTAGTACGAACTCTAGGGCTGTTTGTGACACTTATAGGAATAGCCCAATGGATTGATTGGAAAGAATAACTTTGAGGTGGTTTCGTACCCTACCATAATCTCTTCGTTTGTTCTCCGCTATTAGTGACTTTGGAGTGACTCTTTGTTGCATGTTGAGGGATAGTTATGTGATCCAATTATGTTATTATTGTTGAGAGGACTTGCACTAGTGAAAGTATGAACCCTAGGCCTTGTTTCAACACATTGCAATACCGTTTACGCTCACTTTTATCATTAGTTACCTTGCTGTTTTTTTATTTTTTCATATTACAAAAACCTATATTTACCATCCATATACCACTTGTATCACCATCTCTTCGCCGAACTAGTGCACCTATACAATTTACCATTGTATTGGGTGTGTTGGGGACACAAGAGACTCTTTGTTATTTGGTTGCAGGGTTGCTTGAGAGAGACCATCTTCATCCTACGCCTCCTACGGATTGATAAACCTTAGGTCATCCACTTGAGGGAAATTTGCTACTGTCCTACAAACCTCTGCACTTGGAGGCCCAACAACGTCTACAAGAAGAAGGTTGTGTAGTATACATCACACATGAGGGTAGGACAAAAGATGTCATTCAAGTTCTTTTCCATAAGCATGTATGACTATATTCGGAATACATGCCTACATTACATTGATGAATTGGAGCTAGTTCTGTGTCACCCTATGTTATGACTGTTACATGATGAACCACATCCGGCATAATTCTCCATCACCGATCCAATGCCTATGAGCTTTCCATATATTGTTCTTCACTTATTTACTTTTCTGTTGCTATTGTTACGATCACTATAAAACACCAAAAATATTACTTTTGCTACCGTTACCTTTTGCCACCGTTACCACTACTATCATATTACTTTGCTACTAAATACCTTGATGCAAATATTAAGTTATCCAGGTGTGGTTTAATTGAAAACTCAGCTGCTAATACTTGAGAATATTCTTTGGCTCCCCTTGTGTCAAATCAATAAATTTGGGTCGAATACTCTACCCTCGAAAACTGTTATGATCCCCTATACTTGTGGGTTATCAAGACTATTTTCTGGTGCCATTGCCGGGGAGCATAGCTCTATTCTTTGAGTCACTTGGGATTTATATCTGCTGGTCACTACGAAGAACATGAAAGACGCAAAAACAAAAATTTATCCCTCAACTACGAGGGGAGGTAAGGAACTGCCATCTAGTTCTGCACTTGATTCACCTTCTGTTTTGAGTAAGCTTGCGACACCTAAACCTGCTTTTGCTATTAATTCTGATATGTCGCATAGTATTGATGATGCCACTTCTGCTATGCATGATACTTATGATGAAACTACTTCTATGCTTGATACTACTGTGCCACTTGGTGAATTTCTTGATGAACAAATTGCGAGGGCTAGAGAGAATGAAATTATTGAAACTGATAATATTGATGAAAGTGATGATGAAGGCTCTCCTAATAAATATGAATTGCCTATTGTGCCTGAGGGCTATGTTGTGGATGAAGAAACTAAAAGAGACTTTCTTGCATGCAATGATATAAGTGATCTTAAGAAATTATTAGCTAAGCTTAAACAAAAAACTCTGAATGCTAGAATGAAATATGATCCTGCTTATGCTACTTCACCTATCTTGGTTACTGATAAGGATTATGAATTCACTATTGATCCTGATATAATTACTTTGGTTGAATCTGATCCTTTTTATGGCTATGAATATGAAACTGTGTGGCACATCTTACTAAATTAAATGATATAGCCACCCTGTTCACTAATGATGAGAGAACTTGCTACTTTTATATCCTTAAAATATTTCCGTTCTCATTAAAAGGTGACGCTAAGATATGGTTTAATTCTCTTGATCCTGGTTGTGTGCGTAGTCCCCAGGATATGATTTATTACTTCTCTGCTAAATATTTCCCTGCTTATAAGAAACAAGCTGCCTTAAGGGATATATATATATATATAATTTTGTGCAAATTGAAGAAGAGAGTCTCCCACAAGCTTGGGGGAGGCTTCTCCAATTACTTAATGCTTTGCCTGATCATCCTCTTAAGAAAAATGAAATACTTGATATCTTTTATAATGGACTAACCGATGCTTCCAGAGACCACCTGGATAGTTGTGCTGGTTCTGTTTTCAGGGAAAGAACATCGGATGAAGCTGAAATTCTATTGAATAATATGTTGACAAATGAAAATAATTGGACACTTCCTAAGCCAGCTCCTGAGCCAGCTCCTGAGCCTATTCCTAAACCAACTCCGAAGAAAAGGGGTGTTCTATTTCTCAGTCCTGAAGATATGCAAGAGGCAAAGAAATCCATGAAAGAAAAGGGTATTAAAGTTGAAGATGTTAAGAATTTACCTCCTATTGAAGAAATACATGGTCTTAATTTACCACCCGTTGAAGAAATATATGGTTTTAATCCATCACCTATTGAAGAAAAACATGGTCTTGATAACCAGACACAGGTAGTAAAGGTAAATTCTCTCTATAGATATGATAAAGCTGAAATCCCTCCTACTAAGTTTGGTAGCCAATATTTGGATGAGTTTGATAACTTTATGGTTAAGCAAGAAGACTTCAGTGCTTATTTTGGTAGACAATTGAAATACAATGCTTATATGATTGAACACTTGGGTGATTATATGTCTAGAGTTAAAGGTGAACTTAAACTCATTAGTAAACATGCTTCTATGGTTACCACTCAAGTAGAACAAGTACTTAAAGCTCAGAATGATTTTCTCAATGAATTAAATAGTAAGAAAAATGATAATGCTGTTAGAGTTATGACTAGAGGTGGTAAAATGACTCAGGAACCTTTGTATCCTGAGGGCCATCCTAAGAGAATTGAGCAGGATTCTTAGAGAAATAATGTTGATACACCTAGTCCTTCTAAGAGGAAGAAAACGAAAAATGATAGGACTTTGCATGCTTCTAGTGAACCTGTTATTGACACACCTGAGAATCCTAATGATATTTCTATTTTTGGTGCTGAAACACAATCTGGTAATGAACATGAACCTAATGAAAATGTTAATGATGATGTTCATGTTGATGCTCAACCTAGCAATGATAATGATGTAGAAGCTGAACCTGCTGTTGATCTTGATAACCCACAATTAAAGAATCAACGTTATGATAAAAGAGACTTTGTTGCTAGGAAACACGGTAAGGAAAGAGAGCCTTGGGTTCAGAAACCCATGCCTTTTCCTCCTAAGCCATTCAAGAAAAAGGATGATGAGGATTTTGAGTGTTTTGCTGAAATGATTAGACCTATCTTTTTGCGTATGCGTTTGACTGATATGCTTAAAATGAATCCTTATGCTAAGTACATGAAAGATATTGTTACTAATAAAAGAAAGATACCGTAAGATGAAATTTCCACCATGCTTGCTAATTATACTTTTAAGGGAGGAATACCAAAGAAACTTGGAGATCCCGGAGTACCAACTATACCATGCTCCATTAAAAGAAACTATGTTAAAACTGCTTTATGTGATCTTGGAGCCGGTGTTAGTGTTATGCCTCTCTATTTATATCATAGACTTGATTTGAATAAGTTGACACCTACTGAAATATCTTTGCAAATGGCTGATAAATCAACTGCTATACGTGTCGGTATTTGTGAGGATGTGCCTGTTGTAGTTGTAAATGTTACTATTTTAACAGACTTTGTTATTCTTGACATTCCCGAGAACGATAGTATGTCTATATTCTTGGAAGACCTTTTTTGAATACTGCATGGGCTGTTATTGATTGCAACAAAGGCAATGTCACTTTTCATGTTAATGGTAATGAGCATACGATACACTTTTCGAGGAAACAACCTCAAGTCCACAGTATTTATTCTATTGGAAAAATTCCATCAATTATTTTTGGAGGTTTTGAATTTCCTCTTCCTACTGTCAAGAAGAAATATGATATTCTTATTATTGGGGATGTGCATATCCCCGTTGAGGTAACATAGTGTCATTCGAAATTTCTCCGATTTCATGTTACTCGAAATGAGTTTGTTAACAAGACTTGATCAACCTTGTTAGTGGATTCCTTTTGATGAGCATGAGATGGATGAAGTTAGAAAGCACAACCTTATGTACCCTCCTTTTACTTTCTGTTATTTAGTTGAAATAAAGTAAAAATAGTATTTTCTGCCAGTTTTCTGAATTATTCGTGCAATATAAAAATACCCCAAAAATAAAAGTTCTCCAAATGCCCTGCCAATTTAATATGATTTTTTCTGGACTATTTGAGAATATCTGGCACTCAAAACACAGCAGGGGGAGCAAGCACCTGGCCACGAGGGACCAGGGCGTGCCCCCCTGCCTTGTGGGCCCATGGTGGCTCCCCTCCACTTATTCCTGCACCCACACACTTATTCTTCCTTCCAAAAAATCACCATCCAGCTCAAGCACGAGTTCTAGCTCATTTTGCTGTGATTTTTGATCTCCTTGCTCAAAGCACCTCTCACAAAACTGCTTTGGGGGATTGTTCCTTGGTATGTGACTCCTCCATTGGTCCAATTAGTTTTTGTTCTAGTACTTTATTCATTGCAAATTTGTGCTGCCTAGGTGACCATGTTCTTGAGCTTGCATGTCAAATTTATATGGTTCCAAGTAGTTCTAATGCATGATATAGGTCCTAGGCACTTGTAGGAGTAGTTGCTATCAATTTTGTTGAGCTTGGTTCACTTTTATTTGAAGTTACTAAAAATTTCAGAAATTTTTCAGAGGAAAAAAATATGCTTAGGAAAATGTACCAAGGTGGTCCTTCAAGGAAACAAGGACCCAGGCTTGCAATGCGTGATGCTGATGATGAACCACCAAGGGATGCCCCAGTGCGGCCTTGTGAATGGCCTTCAGAGGACTTCATGGATCGAGCAGGAATTAAGGAAGAATTTAATGCATATTTGTGTAACGCTAATCTTGTGAGCTTCAAGGCAGAAAAGTGCCGCCAGTACCACTATCTCACTAGTTCCTTTGTGAGGAGGTTTGAATTTTCATCTTCACGCAATTCTCAAACTGTCCTGTTTGATCTTTACAAAAATTCTTATACTATGGACTTAGAGGATTTTACCACTTCTAGCAAACTTCCACAATGGGGTAGTGCTAGTGAACCTCGCAAATATGAATTTAGAGATTTTCTTGCTAGTATAACAGTGGGGGAATCAAGAGACATAGCACAAGCTACCATGGGGAGCATTCATTTTCCTGCTATACATTATTTCGCTCTCTTCATAGGTAGGTGTATAAATGGTAAGGATGAAGCATGTCACATGTGTGTCCCTGACCTCTTATTCTTTGGAGTGCCGTGTTAGGAGATAAATCTTATAATTTGGGAGCCATTGTTGCTAGTAGGTTGCATCATAATAGATTTAATGGAGATTTCTTTGGTGGAATTTATGCAACTCGTATAGCTAATTTTCTTGGTGTAACCATACGTGATGATGATATTGAGTTGCCTCCTGCTTATTTGGATTATGAGGCTATGGTTCGTCATCATTTTGTTGAGAGGAATGATCAGTTCCTCCAGTACCGACTAATCTTTGACAGACGACGCACCTATCACGTCGCTCTCCCTGCTTTTACTTTCTTTGATTTTCAGGCAAAAGGGAGATATTTTATAACTAGAGAGGAGGCGAAAGAGTATAAGATGAGGGTTGAGATAGCTCGCCTTCAAGCTGTAGCCCACGATGCAATGACTGTTGCATCTCAGTATGACCCCAACTGCAACTTTGGATATCCGCCAGGCCATCCGTGGCAATAAACCCACTTAGGCCAAAAGCCTAAGCTTGGGGGAGTACGTATTTTTCACCGACATTACATTCATGTTCACACACTCATTGCTCGGTGCTCATACTTTTCAACTGTAATATACATGCTAGTTTATTTTCCTTTTTATGCTTTCCTCTTGTGTGTTTGATAAACCTTAAGAAAAAACAAAAAAATTAGTTGTTGCTTTTAGCTAGTTTTAATTTCCATGCTTGTAGTAGTAATTAAAAAGAAAACCCAAAAATATTTCCTGTTCTTCTTTTGCTTGTTGGGAGCTTTCCCGTGTAAATAGTTTTATTTCTTTTCTTTGGGGGTCGATAGGAGAAGACCTGTAGCGACCAGACCTCAAACGGTCTGATCTCTGTGCTTAGGTGTCATCCCTGGATCAGTAATGCTGACACCACACAGTACTCGGAGGATTTATAATAGAGTAGCAATCACACACTTATTACATCGAGTGTCTCAATAGAGAAATTATTAAAATAAATATGGCTTAAGGCCATCTAATAACGATAACAGCGGAAGGCTTGGAAGATAAGTGAGTCCATCAACTCCAACGGCATCACTGAGTATAGAACCACGACCTAAAAACTCCTTAATCGTCATATGAAAAGTCTGCAACATTAACGTTGCAGCCCGAAACGGGTCAGCACATGGAATATGCTGGCAAAGTAACACATAGAGAAATAATGGAATGAAACAGCTATACTATATGCATATTTGGCTGGTGGAAAGCTCTATGGTTACAGTTTTGTTGAAAGCCAATTTTTCCCTACTACAAAGGAATAAATTTTAATTAACTATCATGGTAGTTGTTAAACATTGAGAATGGTTGACAGCATTCTCAATCCCAATTAAGCAACATCATTAAAAACCCAACAAAATTAATTAGAGTAACATGATGAGATTCACATGATAATCCAAGTACTAGATACTCAAGTTGTCCATAACCGGGGACACGGCTAACCATGATTAGTTTATACACTCTGCAGAGGTTTGCACACTTTTCCCCACAAGACTCGATCGCCTCCGTTTGGTTTCTCGCACTACATGGTGTTTGAGAAGACGGATGACCGAGACATAGTCTTTCAGAAGCGCTAGCACCTTATGATGGATAGATCGTTACACCTACTTTCCCCTACATCTGCTAGTCTACCCTGTAAGAGTTCACACGACTTAAACAACTATGCTAGAGCCCATAATAGCTTGTGGCTGCACACGGAAGTTTCTAGTATGAAAAATCTCATGATCCCTTCGGGCCTGGGTGGCGGTCCATAAAGAAAAATAGGCAATCCTGGAATACCCAGGTACCTCAATCCACCCAGATGTGTGTTTAAGTTGCCACCTTAGATAAACCATTAATTAACAAACTCACACCTGTCATGGATATCACTCACCCAATTCACGTCTACTAGCATAGCATGGCATATAATAGGCAAACATAGAAGTAACTCCCAAAGGTTTGATAATATAACAGGTAATAGGTACTACCTCAACTACTTCCCATCCCACAATTTAATTAGATCCTAATGATGCAATGTTTGAGGATTGATCTAATGCAATACAACTGGGTAGTAGGAGGTATGATCAAAGTGTTACTTGCCTTGCTGATGATCCGCGAAGCCTAGAGATTCGAAGTAACAGGCGGCGCACTCCGGGTATTCTATCGCAGACAACAAACAAGCATACAATAAGTATTTATCTAATGCACAGGTAAAACTCAAATAAGAGATCTAACCAGAAGGTTCAACTTAAGAACTGCGGTTTGCAAAAAGAATCAAATCAAACGAAGCAACGAAAGTCAAAACGGCAAAAGAAACAGGCTTCGTTTACTATTCTGGATCTAGGGGAATTTTTACAGTGGCAAAAACTTGTTTAAGTTGGTTAAACGGATAGAGGGTTTCGATACAAAACTCCAGGCGCTTGAATCGCCTGATTCCGATAAACGAGCGAAAAGTTATACTAGAACGAAAATCGGATCTGGAGTTGCGATCAGAAAAATCGTGGATTAAATCCGAGAAAAGAAAAACGACGAACGTTCGCTAGAACAAACGAACGAACGGACGCTCGCTATTTAAATAAATCGGAAAAAACCGATCTTTTAAAAAAACGGAAACTAAAAAAACCGACGAAAAACCGAACGGTTTTTCGAGAAAACCGGCGGCACGGAAATCGAGGCAACCTCGGGCGGCGGATCGGCGAGGCGGCGGCTCCGGCTCCGGCGGCGCGGCGGGCGGCGGGCGGCGGCTTCGGCTCCGGCGGCGCGGCGGGCGGCGGGCGGCGGCTCCGGCTCCGGCGGCGCGGCGGGCGGCGGCGGCGGCGCTAGGGTTTCGGGGGCGCGCGGGCTGGGGTTTCGGCTGGGCCTCCCCCGGCTTATAAAGCCGGCCGGGCCAGGAGTCCGGGTCGGACACGGCCTGTAAGGTCGGTTTGTTTTTTTAAATAATAACGCGCAGAAAAACAAATAAAAGAAATACTAAACGGACTCCAAAAATCCCGAAATAATTTTTCCCGGGCTTCTAAAATCAAGCCGCACAAGGTGAACATTTATTTGGGGCCTAAATGCAATTTTGAAAAACACACATTTTTCCTAAATTCAAATAAAATACCGAAAAACTCCGAAATAAAATCTTATTTGATTTTATTATTAAATCCTCAATATTTCTTTATTTTGGGAAAGTCATTTTATTCCCTCTCTCATATTTTTGTAATAGAAGTAATTGATGATAAAATAATTAAAATCAAATGATCCTATTCTCAAAATTTGAGAAAACTCAAATATGAAAATAATGAAATCCCCAACTCTCTCTGTGGGTCCTTGAGTTACGTAGAATTTCTAGGAGCAAAACCAAAAGCAAATAAATTATGATATGCAATGATGAGCTAATGTATAACATTCCAAATTGAAAATTTGGGATGTTACAAACCTACCCCCTTAAGATGAATCTCGCCCTCGAGATTCGGGTTGGCTAGAAAATAGGTGAGGGTGGTCCTTGAGCAAATCTTCCTCTCGCTCCCAGGTGGCTTCATCCTCCGTGTGGTGGCTCCACTGAACCTTGCAAAACTTGATAACCTTGCTGCGGGTGACTCGACTGGCATACTCTAGAATCTTAACTGGTTTCTCCTCATAGGTCAAATCACTGTCCAACCGAATTGCTTCTAGTGGTACTATGTCTCTCAAGGGTATGTCAGCCATCTCCGCGTGGCACTTCTTCAACTGAGAAACATGGAACACATCATGAACTCCTGACAATCCTTCAGGCAATTCCAACTTGTAGACCACTTCTCCCATACGTTCCAGTACTCGGTATGGTCCTACAAATCGTGGCGCTAACTTTCCTTTAACACCAAAGCGCTTTGTTCCCCGAAGTGGAGATACTCGAAGATAAGCTCTATCTCCAACTTCGTAAACTGTCTCCTTGCGTTTAGAATCTGCATAACTTTTCTGCCTGGACTGGGCTACCTTGAGCCTATTGCGAATCAATTTCACCTTCTGTTCAGACTCCTTAATCAAATCAGGTCCAAACAACTGGCGGTCTCCAACTTCATCCCACAACAACGGTGTTCTGCACCTCCTTCCGTACAAGGCTTCGAAAGGGGCCATCTTTAAACTGGATTGATAGCTGTTGTTGTAAAAGAACTCTGCATACGGCAAATTCTCGTCCCAACTAGATCCATAATCTAGATCACAAGCTCTCAGCATGTCCTCCAAAATCTGATTGACTCTCTCGGTCTGTCCATCTGTCCGTGGATGAAAATCTGTGCTGAACTCTAGCCTGGTACCCAAAGTTTCATGCAACTGATTCCAGAACTTTGAGGTAAACTGGGTTCCTCTATCTGATACTATTCTCCTCGGAACTCCATGTAAGCATACAATCCTATTCATGTATATCTTTGTCAACTTAGCACTGGTGTAAGTGGTCTTTACTGGGATGAAATGAGCTACTTTCGTCAACCGATCGACTACAACCCAAATTGAGTCATAGCCTGAACGAGTCCTGGGTAATCCTGTGATAAAATCCATGCCTAACTTATCCCACTTCCATTCGGGTATCGGCAATGGCTGTAGCAATCCTGCTGGCTTCTGATGCTCTGCCTTTACTCTCTGACATACATCACAAAATGCTACATACTCCGCAATATCTTTCTTCATTCCGGTCCACCAGAAAATATCCTTCAAATCCAAATACATCTTGGTATTTCTTGGGTGAATCGAATACGGTGAATCGTGTGCCTCTTGCGGAATCAACTTCCTGATCTCCGGGTCATTGGGCACATAAACACGGTCTTCAAACCATAGGGTGTCATGCTCATCCTCACGAAATCCTTTAGCCTTTCCTTCGCTCATTTTCTCCTTTATAGAGGCAATCTCCTTGTCAGTCTTCTGAGCTTCTCTGATTCTATCCATCAAAGTTGACTGAATCTCCAATGCTGCTACATAGCCTCTTGGAACTATTTCCAAACATAGCTCACGAAGATCCTCGGCTAACTCCTTTGGTATTTCTCCCGTCATTAGTGTATTGACATGGCTTTTGCGGCTTAATGCGTCAGCTACTACATTAGCCTTTCCGGGATGGTAATGCAATCTCATATCATAATCCTTGATGAGCTCCAACCATCTCCTTTGTCTCAGGTTCAACTCCTTCTGCGTGAAAATGTACTTCAAACTCTTGTGATTCGTGTACACCTCACAATGATTTCCAATGAGGAAATGTCTCCAAGTCTTCAGTGCATGCACTACGGCTGCTAACTCCAAATAATGCGTAGCATAATTCAACTCGTGAGGTTTTAGTTGTCTTGAGGCATATGAAACAACTCTCCCTTCCTGCATAAGCACTGCTCCAAGTCCTCGACGTGAAGCGTCGCAATACACCTCATAGTCCTTGGTCTGGTCTGGCAAAATCAACACTGGTGAAGTAACCAAGCGTTTCTTCAACTCCTGGAAACTAGCCTCACATTCCGCAGTCCATTTGAACTTGGTATCCTTCTTCAATAACTCAGTCATAGGCTTCGAAATCTTTGAGAAATTCTCAATAAATCTCCGGTAGTATCCTGGGAGTCCAAGAAAACTCCGGATCTCTCCAACTGTTGTTGGCGCTTCCCAATTTGTCATAGTGTCAACCTTAGTGGGATCTACTGCTATACCTTCTCCGGATATAACGTGTCCGAGGAATCCTACTTCCTTCAACCAAAACTCACATTTGCTGAACTTGGCATACAACTGATGTTCTCTGAGCTTCTCAAGTACCAATCGCAAATGTTCCTTATGCTCCTCTTCACTTTTCGAGTAAACCAGAATATCATCAATGAACACCACGACGAACTTATCCAAGAACTCCATAAACACTTTGTTCATCATGTTCATAAAATATGCAGGTGCATTAGTCAGACCAAATGACATAACGGTATACTCGTACAGCCCATACCTGGTAGTAAAAGCTGTCTTAGGTATATCCTGTTCTCGAATCTTCAACTGGTGGTATCCTGATCGCAAATCGATCTTGGAAAATACCTTAGCTCCTTGCAATCGATCAATCAGATCATTGATCATTGGTAGTGGGTACTTGTTCTTGATGGTTACTTCATTCAATCCTCGATAATCAACAACCATCCTTAACGTCCATCCTTCTTCTCCACTAGAAGTACTGGAGATCCCCAAGGCGAAGAACTTGGGCGAATATATCCCTTATCTAATAATTCCTTAATCTGCTTCTTAATCTCCACCAAATCCTTTGCAGGCATCCTGTATGGTCTCTTTGATATTGGCCCTGTGCCTGGCAATAGCTCAATCAAAAACTCAATATCTCTATCTGGTGGCATGCCTGGCAACTCTTCTGGAAATACTTCAGGGAAATCCCTTACCACTGGTACTTCCTCCTGCACAACTCCTGTTAAACAATTTACTTAAGTCCCTTTTGGCACATGTCGGGATACATACTTGATCCTTCTCCCTTCTGGGGTGGTAAGCAAAATTGTCTTACTGGCGCAATCGATGTTTCCTCCATACATCGACAGCCAATCCATACCCAGAATTACATCCAATCCTTGTGATTCCAAAATGATTAAATCCAAGGGAAACACATGCCTACCTATACTCAATGGCACTTGAAAACATCCTTGACTGGCCATATACTCCGCTCCTAGTGAGCTTACTAGCATAGGTGTTCTAAGAACCTTAGTGGGCAGGTTATACTTATCCACAAATCCCCTTGATATGTATGAATGCGATGCACTAGTATCAAAAAGAACGAGTGCAGTAAATGACTTAACCAAAAACTTACCGATTACGGCATCCGGATGCTCTTCAACCTCCTCCACGTTAACGTGGTTCACCTGTCCCCTATTGAAAGGGTTCGGCTTCTTCCCAGAGCTTCCATTGCCATTCTGGCCTTCAGGACATTCATTGGCATAATGTCCGGTCTTCTGGCACTTAAAGCAAGTGACCTGGCTCAGGTCCTTCTTGGCTGGGGTTGATGGGTTGGTGCGATTCTGGCCATTGCTTCCTCCATTCCCATTACCATTCTTGGTGCCATTGTGATTGTGTGAGCTACCTCCTCCATGGGTATGCTGAAAATGTCCTCCCGGTCTAGGGGTAAAACGTGGCTTCTGCTGAGCTCCTGAATTGTACTCCCCTTGTCCATACTTCCTCTTGCGGTTCTCAATCTGCTGCTGCTCCCCTTCAATCATAAGAGCATGGTCTACCAACTCCTGGTAGTTGTTAAAGGTTGCTACCATCAACTGCATGCTCAACTCATCATTCAGTCCTTTCAGAAACTTCTCCTGCTTAGCTGCATCTGTAGCAACATCATCTGGGGCATAACGTGCTAATTTACTAAAGTCCTCCACATACTGGCCAACTATCCGTCCTCCTTGGCGCAAGTTGCGAAACTCTCGCTTCTTCATGGCCATAGCTCCTGCTGAAACATGGGCAGTACGAAAAGCCTGCTGAAACTCGTCCCATGTGATAGTGTCGACAGGGAAAGTGGCTGTGAAATTCTCCCACCATGATGCTGCGGGTCCTTCAAGCTGATGTGCGGCAAACTTCACCTTCTCCGCATCTATGCATCCTGCTGTGATCAACTCTCTAGCTGTCTTGCGGAGCCAATCATCTGCTACTATCGGCTCGGTGCTACTGGAAAACACCGGCGAATTCAGCCTAAGAAAACTGGCTAAGTGATCAACAGGTGGTGGTGGTGGTGGGTTGTTGTTGTTGTTCCCCTGATTCTGATTCTGGACTAGCAACTGCATCAATGTGTTCTGCTGCTGGATCAACTGGGTGAGCTCCGGTGGAAAGGTAAATCCGGGGTCACGTCTCGGAGGCATCTGAGGGTTTAGAAAAGATGAGATTTAAGAATAGAGAGGGGTCTAAAGAGAAAACACTACCCATATGCACATGAGGCAAAAGCAAACAATTTACTTCATTTAATCAAACAAGGGCATACAATCGATCTAACTATCACAAAAGTGCTCGGACTACTATATTTACATGGTGGACTACTACTGCTGGTGAGGTGGTCTACTAGAAATATTCTTTGGTTGCAGACTCCATGATATCTGCTCCGGCTTCATCAACATAGTCATCATCGCTGTCATCTGGGTCTGAGTCAGTGTCGTCGATGATGATGTAGTCTTCCAGGCGAATCTCCTTAGGTTCTTTATCTTCATCTACTAGTGTAGGGCCTCCCATAAATATCCCGATCTTCTTGATCAGATCGTCATTCTTCTCCACCAATACTTCAATTTCTTCTTCATAATCTTCTCGTGTAGCGTTGAGTTCTTCCTCCAGTTCCTTGATTCTTGTCTTAGCCTTCTTCAGGTCTATCATGTCGGCGCACATCTGGTTCTCCTGTCGTCGAATGTGCTGGTTTAGTTCCTGGATAAAAGCTGCAATTGATTTATCCTTTTTGGTGCTGATCATCTCCCAGTGCTCATCTCGGCGCCCACAAATCTGGTAGATAGTATCCTTGAGATCATTGCGGTAGACTTCTCCAATGCGTCCCATGGCGATGTGAGCTGCCATGCTCTTTCCTAGACTCCAAGTTGGTGCATCAAAAGAAAACTCTATGGGCTCAATGACTGGCATGAACGTCCTTCCTGGAACTTGAACTTGAATCATCCAGCGCTCTTCTTCAGGTAAAGTGGCTTTGTAGGTTCCGGTGAAGCTTGGTACTCCTATGTTCACGTATCTAGTGACTTCCTTCAAGTGGCGCCCAAAGGGTGTATCGTCATCCGGTTGCGTGAACTTGTTCCTTGCATCCGCCATCCTAAAGAGTAGAAAAGATGAGAGGTCAGAAGAGAAGAGAGTGAATAGTGTTCTATGTCTTTAGCTTAGTGTTCATGTCCTATAGTTAGCGTGTGCTCTGATACCATCTCTGTAGCGACCAGACCTCAAACGGTCTGATCTCTATGCTCAGGTGTCATCCCTGGATCAGTAATGCTGACATCACACAGTACTCAGAGGATTTATAACAGAGTCACAATCACACACTTATTACATCGAGTGTCTCAATAGAGAACTTATTACAATAAATATGGCTTAAGGCCATCTAATAACGATAACAGCGGAAGGCTTGGAAGATAAGTGAGTCCATCAACTCCAACGGCATCACTGAGTATAGAACCATGACCAAAAAACTCCTTAATCGTCGTCTGAAAAGTCTGCAACATTAACGTTGCAGCCCGGAACGGGTCAGCACATGGAATATGCTGGCAAAGTAACACATAGAGAAATAATGGAATGAAACAGCTATACTACGTGCATATTTGGCTGGTGGAAAGCTCTATGGTTACAGTTTTGCATAAAGCCAATTTTCCCCTACTACAAAGGAATACATTTTAATTAACTATCATGGTAGTTGTTAAACATTGAGAATGGTTGACAGCATTCTCAATCCCAATTAAGCATCATCATTAAACAAAATCCAACAAAATTAATTTAGAGTAACATGTTGAGATTCACATGATAATCCAAGTACTAGATACTCAAGTTGTTCATAACCGGGGACACGGCTAACCATGATTAGTTTATACACTCTGCAGAGGTTTGCGCACTTTTCCCCACAAGACTTGATCGCCTCCGTTTGGTTTCTCACACTACATGGTGTTTGAGAAGACGGATGACCGAGACATGGTCTTTCAGAAGCGCTAGCACCTTACGATGGATAGACCATTACACCTACTTTCCCCTACATCTGCTAGTCTACCCTGTAAGAGTTCGCACGACTTAATCAACTATGCTAGAGCCCATAATAGCTTGTGGCTGCACACGGAAGTTTCTAGTATGAAAAACCTCATGATCCCTTTAGGCCTGGGTGGCGGTCCATAAAAAAAAACAGGCAATCCTGGAATACCCAGGTACCTCAATCCACCCAGATGTGTGTTTAAGTTGCCACCTTAGATAAACCATTAATTAACAAACTCACATCTATCATGGATATCACTCACCCAATCCACGTCTACTAGCATAGCATGGCATAATAGGCAAACGTAGAAGTAACTCCCAAAGGTTTGATAATATAACAGGTAATAGGTACTACCTCAACTACTTCCCATCCCACAATTTAATTAGATCCTAATGATGCAATGTTTGAGGATTGATCTAATGCAATACAACTGGGTAGTAGGAGGTATGATCAAAGTGTTACTTGCCTTGCTGATGATCCGCGAAACCTAGAGATTCGAAGTAACGGGCGGCGCACTCCGGGTATTCTATCGCAGACAACAAACAAGCATACAATAAGTATTCATCTAATGCACAGGTAAAACTCAAATAAGATATCTAACCAGAAGGTTCAACTTAAGAACTCCGGTTTGCAAAAAGAATCGAATCAAACGAAGCAACGAAAGTCAAAACGGCAAAAGAAACAGGCTTCGTTTACTATTCTGGATCTAGGGCAATTTTTACAGTGGCAAAAACTTGTTTAAGTTGGTTAAACGGATAGAGAGTTTCGAGATGAAACTCCAGGCGCTTGAATCGCCTGATTCCGATAAACGAGCGAAAAGTTATACTAAAACGAAAATCGGATCTGGAATCGTGATCAGAAAAATCGCGGATTAAATCCGAGAAAAGAAAAACGACAAACGTTCGCTAGAACGAACGAACGAACGCTCGCTATTTAAATAAATCGGAAAAAACCGATCTATTTAAAAAAAGGAAACAAAAAAAAACCGATGAAAAACCGAACGGTTTTTCGAGAAAACCGGCGGCACGGTAATCGAGGCAACCTCGGGCGGTGGATCGGCGAGGCGGCGGGCGGCGGCTCCGGCTCCGGCGGCGGCGCTAGGGTTTCGGGGGCGCGCGGGCTGGGGTTTCGGCTAGGCCTCCCCCGGCTTATAAAGCCGGCCGGGCCAGGAGTGCGGGTCGGACACGGCCCATTAGGTCGGTTCGTTTTTTTAAATAATAACGCACAGAAAAAAAACTAAACGGACTCCAAAAATCCCGAAATAAATTTTCCCGGGCTTCTAAAATCAAGCCGCACAAGGTGAACATTTATTTGGGGCCTAAATGCAATTTTGAAAAACGCACATTTTTCCTAAATCCAAATAAAATACCGAAAAACTCCGAAATAAAATCTTATTTGATTTTATTATTAAATCCTCAAGATTTCTTTATTTTGGGAAAGTCATTTTATTCCCTCTCTCATATTTTTGTAATATAAATAATTGATGATAAAATAATTAAAATCAAATGACCCTATTCTCAAAATTTGAGAAAACTCAAAATTTGAGAAAACTCAAATATGAAAATAACGAAATCCCCAACTCTCTTCGTGGGTCCTTGAGTTGCGTAGAATTTCTAGGATCAAAACCAAAAGCAAATAAATTATGATATGCAATGATGAGCTAATGTATAACATTCCAAATTGAAAATTTGGGATGTTACAAGACCATGATTAAATTGTTGAAGTGACTCCTATATGCATTATTGTTGATTTAACCAAGAGTCCATATTGTCTTGTCTTCTCCTGTTTATTGAATGCTTATAGATTCCAGCTTAGTCCAATGCACGTGCACTGTTATTATGACGATATATGATGGACTGATTGAGATGGGAGAAGCTGGTATGAACTCGACCTCTCTTGTTTTTGTAAATATGATTAGTTAATCGTTCCTGAGCCTATTATGAATAAACATGTTTGCAATGACAATTAGAGATTATAGTTGCTTATTCCATGCTTAATTAGCTAGGAGCTTATAATGGTTTACCTTGCGTGCCAACATGTTATTAAAATGGTTGTGATGTGGTATGATAGGGTGGTATCCTCTTTTGAACGATTCGAGTGGCTTGACTTGGTAGATGTTCACACATGTAGTTGAAACAAAATCAACATAGCCTCTACGATATTTATGTTCATGGTGTATTATATCCTACCCATGCCTGCATTCGGTGTTGATTAATTTTAATGCATGTTCATGACCGTTGTCGCTCTCTAGCTAGTCGCTTCCCAGTCTCTTTCTAGCCTTCACCTGTACTAAGGGGAATACTGCTTGTGCATCCAATTCCATAAACCCCAAAGTTGTTCCACATGAGTCCACCATACCTACCTATATACGGTATCTACCTGCCATTCCAAGTAAATTTGTATGTGCCAAACTCTAAACCTTCAAATAAACATTCTGTTTTGTATGCTCGAATAGCTCATGTATCAACTAGGGCTGTCCGTATCTTCCATGTGTCGCGACCCGATCCGAATGGATCAAGCGCTCTGTGCTCAGGTGTCATCCCTGGATCAGTAATGCTGACACCACACAGTACATCGAAGGATTTATAGCAGAGTGGCAATCACACACTTATTACATCGTTTTCTCAAAAGAGAACTTATTACAATAAACATGGCTTAAGGCCATCTAGTGTCGATAACAGCGGAAGACTTGGAAGATAAATGGGTCCATCAACTCCAACGGCATCACTGAGTATAGAACCACGACCTAAAACACCTTACTCGTCATCTGAAAAGTCTGCAACATGAGAAGTTGCAGCCCGAAAACGGGTCAGCACATGGAATATGCTGGCAAAGTAACACATAGAGAGTAATGGAATGAAACAGCTATACTATATGAATATATGACTGGTGGAAAGCTCTATGGTTATAGTTTTGCGTAAAGCCAGTTTTTCCCTACCGCAAAGGAATAAATTTATTTAACTATCATGGTGGTTGTGAAACATTGAGAATGGTTGACAGCATTCTCAATCCCAATTAAAAATAATTAAAACCCAACAACATTAATTAGAAGTAACATGTTGAGATTCACATGATATTCAAGTACTAGATACTCAAGTTGTCCATAACCGGGGACACGGCTAATCATGATTAGTTTGTACACTCTGCAGAGGTTTGCGCACTTTTCCCCACAAGACTCGATCGCCTCCGTTTGTTTTCTCGCACTACATGGTGTTTGAGAAACGGATGACCGAGACATAGTCTTTCAGAAGCGCTAGCACCTTACATGTGGGGTAGACCGTACCACCTACAACCCCTACATCTGCTAGTCCACCCCGTAAGAGTTCGCACTACTTAGTCAACTATGCCAGAGCCCATAATGGCTTGTGGCTGCACACGGAAGTTTCTAGCATGAAAGATCTTATGATCCCTTTGAGCCTGGGTGGCGGTCCGAAAAAAACAGGCAAGTCCTGATAGACATCAGGTGCCTCAATCCACCCAGATGTGTGCTTAAGTTGCCACCTTAGATAAACCATTAAAATTTTCAACTCACATCTGTCATGGAATATCACTCACCCAATCCACGTCTACTAGCATAGCATGGCATAATAAGCAAACGTAGAAGTAACTCCCAAAGGTTTCATAGTAATAATACAGGTGATAGGTACTACCTCATCTACTTCCCATCCCACAATTTAATTAGATCCTAATCATGCAATGTGTGAGGATTGATCTAATGCAATAAAACATGGGTTGTAGAAAAGGTATGATCAAAGTGTTACTTGCCTTGCTGATGATCCGCGAGTCCTAGGGTTTCGAAGTAATAGGCGGCGCAATCCGGGTAATCTGTCGCAGACAAACAACAAGCACACAATAAGTACTCATCTAATGCACAGGTAAAACTCGAACAAGAGAACGAACCAGAAAGTTCAATTTAAGAACTCCGGTTGCAAAGAAAGAACGAACCGAACAAAGAAACGGAAAACAAACGGCGGAAGAAAACAATTCGGTTCTAGCAAGTTGAAACTAGGTCAAATTTTACCGGGGCAAAAACTTGTTTAGGTTGATTAGACGGAACGACGGTTTTGAAACGAAACTCCAGGCGCTTGAATCGCCTGATTCCGATAAACGAGCGGGGAGAAAAACTAGAACGAAGATCGGATCTGAGATCACGATCGCGGAATAAATCCGACGAAAAGAAAAAGAAGAATGGTTAAACGAACGGACGTTCGTTAACCTAGAAGAATCCGGTGATCACGTTCGTTAGTACGAACGGTCCGGCGAACGGTCCAAAGGCAACTAAATCGGAAAAGAAAACGAATCCGATCTAGGGTTTCGGAGAAGAAAACCGAAACGAAAAACCGATCTAGAAAGCGAATTAGAAGAGAAGAAAAGAATCGGAACGATTAGAAGAAAACGATCCGATGAAAATAAAAGATGCGGCGCGGGGCTACCTCCGGCGAGGGGCTCCGGCGGCGGCGGCAAGGTGCGGTGGCGGTGACGCAGGGCGCGGGCGGCGGCTTAGGACGGCGCGCGGGTGAGGGGTGGCGCGGCGCGGGGTGTGGTGGAGCTCTAGGCTTTGGGTTTGATGATTTAGAGGGGGGGTGCTTGGGTATTTATATTGGGGAGGGGGGGTTTACTTGGAGGAGGGATCAAGGAATTGGAATAGGAGTAGGAAAGATCTAGAAAAAGAAACGGAATAAACGGGAGTAGGACAAAAATCCTACTAGGACTTCCAAAAGACAACGGCGGCGGCTCCCTGGAGCCTGGGCGCTCGCGCGATGGCCTCCTGGCCTTGGCCGGCGGCGGCTTGGGCCTTTGGCCCAAGGCGCTGAGGATTTTTTTTAACAGATTTCGCGCGCAGAAAAACTCAGAAAGGAAAATCTAAACGGGCTCCAAAATCACTAAAGTAAATTTTCCCCGACTCCTAAAAATGAGCCGAACAAAATGAACTTTTCTACGGACCTAAAATGCAATTTTTGAAAACGCGCATTTTTCCCTATCCAAATAAAATGCAAACAAAACTCCGGCAAAACCAAAATTGATCTATTTATTAAATCTTCATTTTTCCTCAATTTTGGGAAAGTCATTTTATTCCCTCTCTTATATTTGATATAGGAAAAATTATTGAAGATGAAATAAATAAATCAAATGACCCTCTTTTCAAAATTTGAGAAAACTCGCAAATATGAAAATAACGAAATCTCCAACTCCCTCTGAGGGTCCTTGAGTTGCGTGAAATTTCTAGGATCAACCAAAAATGAAAGAAATATGATATGCATGATGATCTAGTGTATAACATTCCAAATTGCAAATTTGGGATGTTACACCATGTTAGGCGGGTTATTCTCAAGAGGAGTGGACTCCGTTGCTCATTCACGAGAAAATGGCTGGTCACCGGGATGCCCAGTCCCATGCTTTATGCAAACCAAATCAAAATAATTGCAAACAAAACTCCCCCGGGACTGTTGTTAGTTGGAAGCACTCGTTGTTTCGAGCAAGCCATGGATTGATGCTTGTTGGTGGAGGGGAGTATAAACTTTACCATTTTGTTTGGGAACCGCCTATAATGTGTGTAGCATGGAAGATATCGACGTCTCTTGGTTGTTATGTTGACAATGAAAGTATGCCACTCAAAAAATTATTTATCTCTGCTTTAAAACTGAGCTCTGGCACCTCTACAAATCCTTGCTTCCCTATGCGAAGGGCCTATCTATTTAATTTTACGTTGAGTCATCATCCTCTTATTAAAAAGCACCAGTTGGAGAGCACCGCTGTCATTTGCATTCATTACTGATTATTTTACATTGAGTATGACTTGACTGGATCTCTTTCACCATGAATTACAATGTCTAGTCAGTCCTTGATCTTTAAAGGTGCTCTGCATTTATGTTTTGCGGTCTAAGAAAGGGCTAGCGAGATACCATCTTGTTATATCATATCATGATTGTTTTGAGAAAGTGTTGTCATCCGAGATTTATTGTTATTGCTCGCTAGTTGGTTATGCCATTGATATGAGTAAACATGAGACCTAAGTGTTATTGTGAATGTGGTTAGTTCATAATCCTTGCTAAAAACTTGAATGCCGACTTTACATATTTACAACAACAAGAGCAAACAGAGTTTGTAAAATTTTTTCTTTATCACTTTTAGTTTGACAACTGAATTGCTTGAGGACAAGCAAAGGTTTAAGCTTGGGGGAGTTGATACGTCTCCGTCGTATCTACTTTTTGAAATACTTTTGCCCTTGTTTTGGACTCTAACTTTCATGATTTGAATGGAACTAACCCGGACTAACGCTGTTTTCAGCAGAATTGCCATGGTGTTATTTATGTGCAGAAACAAAAGTTCTCGGAATGACCTGAAACTCCACGGAGATTATTTTTGGAAATAATAAAAAATATTGGCAAAGAATCAAGGCCAGGGGGCCCACACCCTTGCCACGAGGGTGGGGGCCCGCCCCCCGCCTCGTGGGCCCCCTGGAGCTCCACTGACCTCAACTCCAACTCCATATATTCGTGTTCGGGGAGAAAAAAACCAGGGAGAAAGATTCATCGCGTTTTACGATACGGAGCCGCCACCAAGCCCTAAACTCTCTCAGGAGGGCTGATCTGGATTCCGTTCGGGGCTCCGAAGAGGGGAATCCGTCGCCGTCGTCATCATCAACCATCCTCCACCACCAATTTCATGATGCTCACCGCCGTGCGTGAGTAATTCCATCGTAGGCTTGCTGGACGGTGATGGGTTGGATGAGATTTATCATGTAATTGAGTTAGTTTTGTTAGGGTTTGATCCCTAGTATCCACTATGTTCTGAGATTGATGTTGCTATGTGATACGTCCATTTTGTATCATGCTTTTATATCGATATTTATTGCATTATGGGCTGTTATTACACATTATGTCTCAATACTTATGCCTATTCTCTCTTATTTTACAAGGTTTACATAAAGAGGGAGAATGCCGACAGTTGGGATTCTGGGCTGGAAAAGGAGCAAATATTGGAGACCTATTCTGCACAGCCCCAAAAGTCCTGAAACTTCACGGAAGACGTTTTCAGAATATATAAAAAACACTGAGCGCAAGAAGTTCACCAGGGGGGCCACACCCTGCCCACGAGGGTGGGGGCGCGCCCTACCCCCCTAGGCGCGCCCCCTACCACGTGGGCCCCTGGTGGCCCTCCGATGGCCATCTTCTGCTATATGGAGTCTTTCAAGGAGGAAAAAATGAGAAGCCATCTTTCTGGACAAGACTCCGCCGCCACGAGGCGGAACCTTGGCGGAACCAATCTAGGGCTCTGGCGGAGCTGTTCTGCCGGGGAAACTTCCCTCCGGGAGGGGGAAATCATTGTCATCGTCATCACCAATGCTCCTCTCAGCGGGAGAGGGCAATCTCCATCAACATCTTCACCAGCACCATGTCCTCTCAAAACCTAGTCCATCTCTTGTATCCAATTCTTGTCTCCAAGTCCGGGATTGGTACCTGTGGGTTGCTAGTAGTGTTAATTACTCCTTGTAGTTGATGCTAGTTGGTTTATTTGGTGGAAGATGATATGTTCAGATCCTATACGCATATTAATACCCCTCTGATTATGAACATGAATATGCTTTGTGAGTAGTTACGTTTGTTCCTGAGGACATGGGAGAAGTCTTGCTATTAGTAGTCATGTGAATTTGGTATTCATTTGATATTTTGATGAGATGTATGTTGTCTCTCCTCTAGTTGTGTTATGTGAACGTCGACTACATAACACTTCACCATTATTTGGGCCTAGAGGATGGCATTGGGAAGTAATAAGTAGATGATGGGTTGCTAGAGTGACAGAAGCTTAAACCCTAGTTTATGCGTTGCTTCGTAAGGGGTTGATTTGGATCCATATGTTTCATGCTATTTTTAGGTTTACCTTAATACTTTTGTTGTAGTTGCGGATGCTTGCAATAGAGGTTAATCATAAGTGGGATGCTTGTCCAAGTAAGGGCAGCACCCCAGCACCGGTCCACCCACATACCAAATTATCAAAGTGCCGAACGCGAATCATATGATCGTGATGAAACCTAGCTTGACGATATTCCCATGTGTCCTCGGGAGCGCTTTACATCATATAAGAGTTTTTCCAGGCTTGTCCTTTGCTACAAAAAGGATTGGGCCACCTTGCTGCACTTTATTTACATTTTTTACTTGTTACTCGTTACAAATTATCCTATCACAAAACTATCTGTTACCTATTATTTCAGTGCTTGCAGAGAATACCTTGCTGAAAACCGCTTATCATTTCCTTCCACTCCTTGTTGGGTTCGACACTCTTACTTATCGAAAGGACTACGATAGATCCCCGATACTTGTGGGTCATCAAGACTCTTTTCTGGCGCCGTTGCCGGGGACTGAAGCGCCTTTGGTAGGTGGAATTTGGTAAGGAAAATTTATATAGTGTGCTGAAATTTACTGTCACTTGTTACTATGGAAAGTAATCCTCTGAGGGGCTTGTTCAGGGTATCTTCACCCCGACCAGTAGAGCAAAGATTTTCTCCTCAACCTACTGAACCTACTGAAAATGAAAATGTCTACTTCGAAATTCCTTCAGCTATGTTAGAAAAACTGCTAGCTAATCCTTTTGCAGGAGATGGAACAAAGCATCCTGATGAGCACCTAATATATGTGGATGAAGTTTGTGGATTATTTAAGCTTGCAGGTGTGCCCGGAGATGTTATTAATAAGAAGGTCTTCCTTTATCTTTGAAGGGAGATGCATCGACATGGTACAGGCTATGTGATGATACGGGGTCATGGAACTACAAACGATTGAAATTGGAATTTCATAAGAAGTTTTACCCTATGCATCTTGTTCATCGTGATCGCAATTATATATATAATTTTGAAGGAAATATGCCCTAGAGGAAATAATAAAGTTATTATTTATTTCCTTATATCATGATAATAGTTTATTATTCATGCTAGAATTGTATTAACCGGAAACCTAATACATGTGTGAATACATAGACAAACAGAATGTCACTAGTATGCCTCTACTTGACTAGCTCGTTAATCAAAGATGGTTATGATTCCTAACCATGGACAAAGAGTTGTCATTTGATTAACGGGATCACATCATTAGTTGAATGATCTGATTGACATGGCCCATTCCATTAGCTTAGCACCCGATCGTTTAGTATGTTGCTATTGCTTTCTTCATGACTTATACATGTTCCTATGACTATGAGATTATGCAACTCCCATTTGCCAGAGGAACACTTTGTGTGATACCAAACGTCACAACGTAACTGGGTGATTATAAAGGTGCTCTATAGGTGTCTCCAAAGGTACATGTTGGGTTGGCGTATTTCGAGATTAGGATTTGTCACTCCGATTGTCGGAGAGGTATCTCTGGGCCCTCTCGGTAATGCACATCACTGAAGCCTTGCAAGCATTGCAACTAATGAGTTAGTTGCGGGATGATGTATTACGGAACGAGTAAAGAGACTTGCCGGTAACGAGATTGAACTAGGTATGGGATACCGACGATCGAATCTCGGGCAAGTAACATACCGATGACAAAGGGAACAACGTATGTTGTTATGCGGTCTGACCGATAAAAGATCTTCGTAGAATATGTAGGAGCCAATATGAGCATCCAGGTTCCGCTATTGGTTATTGACCAGAGACGTGTCTTGGTCATGTCTACATTGTTCTCGAACCCGTAGGGTCCGCACGCTTAAGGTTATGATGACAGTTATATTATGAGTTTATGCATTTTGATGTACCGAAGGTTGTTCGGAGTCCTGGATGTGATCACGGACATGACGAGGAGTCTTGAAATGGTCGAGACATAAAAATTAATATATTGGAAGCCTATGTTTGGATATCGGAAGTGTTCCGGGTGAAATCGGGATTTTACCGGAGTACCGGGAGGTTACCGGAACCCCCCGGGAGGTATATGGGCCTTAGTGGGCCTTAGTGGAAGAGAGGAGAGGTGGCCAGAGATGTGCCGCCCGCCCCTCCCCTTCTTGGTCCGAATAGGACAAGGAGAGGGGGCCGGCCCCCCTTCCTCCTCTCTCTCCTCTTTTCCCCCCTCCGCGAATCCTATTCCAACTAGGAAAGGGGGGGGAGTCCTACTCCCGGAAGGAGTAGGACTCCTCCTGGCATGCCACCTCTTGGCCGGCCAGCCCCCCTTTGAGCCTTTATATACGGAGGCACGGGGCACCCCTAGAGACACAAGTTGATCCACGTGATCATATTCTTAGCCGTGTGCGGTGCCCCCTTCCACCATAGTCCTCGATAATATTGTAGCGGTGCTTAGGCAAAGCCCTGCGATGGTAGAACATCAAGATCGTCACCACGCCGTCGTGCTGACGGAACTCTTCCCCGACACTTTGCTGGATCGGAGTCCGGGGATCGTCATCGAGCTGAACGTGTGCTAGAACTCGGAGGTGCCGTAGTTTCGGTGCTTGATCGGTCGGGCCATGGAGACATACGACTACATCAACCAAGTTAACGCTTTCGTTATCGATCTACAAGGGTACGTAGATCACACTCTCCCCCTCTCGTTGCTATGCATCACCATGATCTTGCGTGTGCGCAGGAATTTTTTTGAAATAACTACGAAACCCGACAGTGGTATCAGAGCCTAGGTTTTATGTGTTGATGTTATATGCACGAGTAGAACAAAAGTGAGTTGTGGGCGATATAAGTCATACTGCTTACCAGCATGTCATACTTTGGTTCGGCGGTATTGTTGGACGAAGCGGCCCGGACCGACATTACGCGTATGCTTACGCGAGACCGGTTCTCCCGACGTGCTTTGCACAAAGGTGGCTAGCGGGTGACAGTTTCTCCAACTTTAGTTGAACCAAGTGTGGCTACGCCCGGTCCTTGCGAAGGTTAAAACAGCACCAACTTGACAAACTATCGTTGTGGTTTTGATGCGTAGGTAAGATAGATTCTTGTTTAAGCCCGTAGCAGCCACGTAAAACTTGCAACAACAAAGTAGAGGACGTCTAACTTGTTTTTGCAGGGCATGTTGTGATGTGATATGGTCAAGACATGATGCTAAATTTTATTGTATGAGATGATCATGTTTTGTAACCGAGTTATCGGCAACTGGCAGGAGCCATATGGTTGTCGCTTTATTGTTTGCAATGCAATCGCGTTGTAATGCTTTACTTTATCACTAAGCGGTAGCGATAGTCGTGGAAGCATGAGATTGGCGAGACGACAACGATGCTACGATGGAGATCAAGGTGTCGCGCCGGTGATGATGGTGATCACGATGGTGCTTCGAGGATGGAGATCACAAGCACAAGATGATGATGGCCATATCATATCACTTATATTGATTGCATGTGATGTTTATCTTTTATGCATCTTATCTTGCTTTGATTGACGGTAGCATTATAAGATGATCTCTCACTAATTATCAAGAAGTGTTCTCCCTGAGTATGCACCGTTGTGAAAGTTCTTCGTGCTGAGATACCACTTGATGATCGGGTGTGATAGGCTCTACGTTCAAATACAACGAGTGCAAAACAGTTGCACACGCGGAATACTCAGGTTATACTTGACGAGCCAAGCATATACAGATATGGCCTCGGAACACGGAGGCCGAAAGGTCGAGCGTGAATCATATAGTAGATATGATCAACATAGCGATGTCACCAATGAAACTACTCCATCTCACGTGATGATCGGACATGGTTTAGTTGATTTGGATCACGTAATCACTTAGAGGATTAGAGGGATGTCTATCTAAGTGGGAGTTCTTAAGTAATATGATTAATTGAACTTAAATTTATCATGAACTTAGTCCTGGTAGTATTTTGCAGATCAATAGCTCGCGTTGTTGCTTCCCTGTGTTTATTTTGATATGTTCCTAGAGAAAATTGTGTTGAAAGATGTTAGTAGCAATGATGCGGATTGGATCCATGATCTGAGGTTTATCCTCATTGCTGCACAGAAGAATTATGTCCTTGATGCACCGCTAGGTGACAGACCTATTGCAAGAGCAGATGCAGACATTATGAACGTTTGGCTAGCTCAATATGATGACTACTTGATAGTTTAGTGCACCATACTTAAATGGCTTAGAATCGGGACTTCAAAGACGTTTTGAACGTCATGGACCATATGAGATGTTCCAGGAATTGAAGTTAATATTTCAAGCAAATACCCGAGTTGAGAGATATGAAGTCTCCAACAAGTTCTATAGCTAAAAGATGGAGGAGAATCGCTCAACTAGTGAGCATGTGCTCAGATTGTCTGGGTACTACAATCGCTTGAATCAAGTGGGAGTTAATCTTCCAGATAAGATAGTGATTGACAGAATTCTCTAGTCACCATCACCAAGTTAGTAGAACTTCATGATGAACTATAATATGCAAGGGATAATAGAAACAACACCCAAGCTCTTCGTGATGCTGAAATCAACGAAGGTAGAAATCAAGAAAAACATCAAGTGTTGATGGTTGACAAGACCACTAGTTTCAAGAAAAGGGCAAAGGGAAGAAGGGGAACTTCAAGAAGAACGGTAAGCAAGTTGCTGCTCAAGTGAAGAAGCCCAAGTCTGATCCTAAGCCTGAGACTAAGTGCTTCTACTGCAAAGGGACTGGTCACTGGAAGCAGAACTACCCCAAGTGATTGGCGGATAAGAAGGATGGCAAAGTGAACATAAGTATATTTGATATACATGTTATTGATGTGTACTTTACTAGTGTTTATAGCAACCCCTCAGTAATAGATACTAGTTCAGTTGCTAACATTAGTAACTCAAAACGGGAGTTGCAGAATAAACAGAGACTAGTTAAGGGTGAAGTGACGATGTGTGTTGGAAGTGGTTCCAAGATTGATATGATCATCATCGCACACTCCCTATACTTTTGGGATTAGTGTTGAACCTAAATAAGTGTTATTTGGTGTTTGCGTTGAGCATGAATATGATTTGATCATGTTTATTGTAATACGGTTATTCATTTAAGTAAGAAAATAAATTGTTGTTCTGTTTACATGAATAAAACCTTATATGGTTACACACCCAATGAAAATAGTTCGTTGGATCTCGATCGTAGTAATACACATAATCATAATATTGAAACCAAAAGATGCAAAGTTAATAATGATAGTGCAACTTATTTGTGCACTGCTGTTTAGGTCATATTGGTGTAAAGCGCATGAAGAAACTCCATGCTGATGGGCTTTTGGAATCACTTGATTATGAATCAGTTGATGCTTGCGAACCATGCCTCATGGGCAAGATGACTAAGACTCCGTTCTTCGGAACAATGGAGCGAGCAACAAATTTATTGGAAATCATACATACTGATGTATGTGGTCCGATGAATATTGAGACTCGTGATAGGTATCATTATTTTCTGATCTTCACAGATGATTTGAGTAGATATGAGTATATCTACTTGATGAAACATAAGTCTGAAACATTTGAAAAGTTCAAAGAATTTTAGAGTGAAGTGGAAAATCATCATAACAAGAAAATAAAGTTTCTACGATCTGCTCGTGGAGAAGAGTATTTGAGTTATGAGTTTGGTCTTCAGTTAAAACAATGTGAAATAGTTTCACTACTCACGCCACCTGGAACACCACAGCATAATGGTGTGTCCGAACGTCATAACCGTACTTTATTAGATATGGTGCGACCTATGATGTCTCTTACCGATCTACCACTATTGTTTTCGGGTTATGCATTAAAGACAGCTGCATTCACGTTTAAAAGGGCACCATCTAAGTCCATTGAGACGACACAATCTGAACTGTGGTTTGGCAAAGAAACCAAAGTTGTCGTTTCTTAAAGTTTGGGATTGTGATGCTTATATGAAAAAGTTTCATCCTGATAAGCTCAAACCCAAATCGGAGAAATATGTCTTCATAGGATACCCAAAGGAGACTATTGGGTACACCTTCTATCACAGATCCGAAGGCAAGACATTCGTTGCTAAGAATGGATCCTTTCCAGAGAAGGAGTTTCTCTCGAAAGAAGTGAGTGGGAGGAAAGTAGAAAACTTGATAAGGTAATTGTACCATCTCCCTTATTGGAAAGTAGTTCATCACAGAAATCTGTTCTTGTGACTACTACACCAATTAGTGAGGAAGCTAATGATGATGATCATGTAACTTCAGATCAAGTTACTACCGAATCTCGTAGGTAAACCAGAGTGAGATCTGCACCAGAGTGGTACGGTAATCCTGTTCTGGAAGTCATGTTACTAGACCATGACGAACTTGCGAACTATGAAGAAGCGATGGTGAGCCCAGATTCCGCAAAATGGCTTGAGGCCATGAAATCTGAGATGGGATCCATGTATGAGCACAAAGTATGGACTTTGGTTGACTTGCACGATGATCGGCAAGCCATAGAAAATAAATGGATCTTCAAGAGGAAGACGGATGCTGATAGTAGCGTTACTATCTACAAAGCTAGAATTGTCACAAAAGGTTTTCGACAAAGTTCAAGGTGTTGACTACGATGAGATTTTCTCACTCGTATCAATGATAAAAAGTCTGTCCAAATCATGTTAGCAATTGCCGCATTTTATGAAATCTGGTAAATAGATAACAAAACTGCAATCCTTAATGAATTTCTTAAAGAAAGAGTTGTATATGATGCAACTAGAAGGTTTTTTCAATCCTAAAGGTGCTAACAAAATAAGCAAGCTCCAGCGATCCATCTATGGACTGGTGCAAGCATCTCGGAGTTGGAATAAACACTTTGATAGTATGATCAAAGCATATAGATTTATACAGACTTGCGGTGCCTGTATTTACAAGAAAGTGAGTGGGAGCACTACAACATTTCTGATAAGTATATGTGAATGACATATTGTTGATCGGAAATAATGTAGAATTATTCTGCAAAGCATAAAGGAGTGTTTGAAAGGAGTTTTTCAAAGAAAGACCTCGGTGAAGCTGCTTACATATTGAGCATCAAGATCTATAGAGATAGATCAAGACGCTTGATACGTTTTTTTCAATGAGTACATACCTTGACAAGATTTTGAAGTAGTTCAAAATGGAACAATCATAGAAAGGGTTCTTACCTGTGTTACAAGGTATGAAATTGAGTAAGACTCAAAGCCCGACCATGGCAGAAGATAGAAAGAGAATGAAAGTCATTCCCTATGCCTCAGCCATAGGTTCTATAAAGTATGCCATGCTGTGTACCAGATCTATTGTATACCCTACACTGATTTTGGCAAGGGAGTACAATAGTGATCTAGGAGTAGATCACTGGACAGCGGTCAAAATTATCCTTAGTGGAATAAGGATATGTTTCTCGATTATGGAGGTGACAAAAGGTTCGTCGTAAAGAGTTACATCGATGCAAGTTTTGACACTGATCTAGATAACTTTAAGTCTCAATCTGGATACATATTGAAAGTGGGAGCAATTAGCTAGAGTAGCTCCGTGCAGAGCATTGTTGAGATAGATATTTGCAAAATACATACGGATCTGAATATGGCAGACCCATTGACTAAAATTCTCTCACAAGAAAAACATGATCACACCTTAGTACTCTTTGGGTGTTAATCACATAGCGATGTGAACTAGATTACTGAATCTAGTAAACCCTTTGGTTGTTGGTCACATGGCGATGTGAACTATGGGTGTTAATCACATGATGATGTGAACTATTGATGTTAATCACATGGTGATGTAATCTAGATTATTGACTCTAGTGCAAGTGGGAGACTGAAGGAAATATGCCCTAGAGGCAATAATAAAGTTATTATTTATTTCCTTATATCATGATAAAAGTTTATTATTCATGCTAGAATTGTATTAACCGGAAACATAATACATGTGTGAATACATAGACAAACAGAATGTCACTAGTATGCCTCTACTTGACTAGCTCGTTAATCAAAGATGGTTATGTTTCCTAACCATGGACAAAGAGTTGTCATTTGATTAACGGGATCACATCATTAGTTGAATGATCTGATTGACATGACCCATTCCATTAGCTTAGCACCCGATCGTTTAGTATGTTGCTATTGCTTTCTTCATGACTTATACATGTTCCTATGACTATGAGATTATGCAACTCCCGTTTGCCGGAGGAACACTTAGTGTGCTACCAAACGTCACAACGTAACTGGGTGATTATAAAGGTGCTCTACAGGTGTCTCCAAAGGTACATGTTGGGTTGGCGTATTTTGAGATTAGGATTTGTCACTCCGATTGTCGGAGAGGTATCTCTTGGCCCTCTCGGTAATGCACATCACTGAAGCCTTGCAAGCATTGCAACTAATGAGTTAGTTGCGGCATGATGTATTACGGAACGAGTAAAGAGACTTGCCGGTAACGAGATTAAACTAGGTATGGGATACCGACGATCGAATCTCGGGCAAGTAACATACCGATGACAAAGGGAACAACGTATGTTGTTATGCGGTCTGACCGATAAAAGATCTTTGTAGAATATGTAGGAGCCAATATGAGCATCCAGGTTCCGCTATTGGTTATTGACCAGAGACGTGTCTTGGTCATGTCTACATTGTTCTCGAACCCGTAAGGTCCGCACGCTTAAGGTTACGATGACAGTTATATTATGAGTTTATGCATTTTGATGTACCGAAGGTTGTTCGGAGTCCTGGATGTGATCACGGACATGACGAGGAGTCTCGAAATGGTCGAGACATAAAAATTAATATATTGGAAGCCTATGTTTGGATATCGGAAGTGTTCCGGGTGAAATTGGGATTTTACCGGAGTACCGCGAGGTTACCGGAACCCCCCGGGAGGTATATGGGCCTTAGTGGGCCTTAGTGGAAGAGAGGAGAGGTGGCCAGAGATGTGCCGCGCGCCCCTCCCCTTCTTGGTCCGAATAGGACAAGGAGAGGGGGCCGGCCCCCCTTCCTCCTCTCTCTCCTCTTTTCCCCCCTCCGCGAATCCTATTCCAACTAGGAAAGGGGGGGAGTCCTACTCCCGGAAGGAGTAGGACTCCTCCTGGCGCGCCACCTCTTGGCCGGCCAGCCCCCCCTTTGAGCCTTTATATACGGAGGCACGGGGCACCCCTAGAGACACAAGTTGATCCACGTGATCATATTCTTAGCCGTGTGCGGTGCCCCTTCCACCATAGTCCTCTATAATATTGTAGCGGTGCTTAGGCAAAGCCCTGCGACGGTAGAACATCAAGATCGTCACCACGCCGTCGTGCTGACGGAACTCTTCCCTGACACTTTGCTGGATCGGAGTCCGGGGATCGTCATCGAGCTGAACGTGTGCTAGAACTCGGAGGTGCCGTAGTTTCGGTGCTTGATCGGTCAGGCCGTGGAGACGTACGACTACATCAACCAAGTTAACGCTTCCATTGTCAATCTACAAGGGTACGTAGATCACACTCTCCCCCTCTCGTTGCTATGCATCACCATGATCTTGCGTGTGCGTAGGAATTTTTTTGAAATTACTACGAAACCCAACAAATTTTTGGCCTCGCGAAGGAGAAATCATCGCTCAAGCTTGGGGGAGGCTTAAATCAATGTTATATTCATGCCCCAATCATGAGATCTCAAGAGAAATTATTATTCAAAATTTATATGCTCGGCTTTCTGATAACAGTCGCACCATGCTCGATACTTCTTGTGCTGGCTCTTTTATGACGAAGACTATTGAATTCAAATAGGATTTATTGGAAAGAATTAAATGCAACTCTGAATATTGGGACCTTGACAAAGGTAAGGAGTCAGGTATGACACCTAAATTTGATTGTGTTAAATCTTTTATGGATACCGATGTTTTCCGTAAATTTAGCACTAAATATGGACTTGACTCTGAGATAGTAGCTTCTTTCTGTGAATCTTTTGCTACTCATGTTGATCTCCCTAGGGAGAAGTGGTTTAAATATCATCCTCCCATAGAAGTAAAAGTAGTTGTACCTATTAAAGTTGAAGAAAAGACTATCACTTATAATGATCCTATCGTTTCTACTGCTTATGTTGAGAAACCACATTTCCCTGTTAGGATAAACGATCATGCTAAAGCTTCAACTATGGTTCGTAAAAGCAATATTAGAACTTATACACGTCCTGAGCAAATTAAAGTTGAACCTAATATTGCTGTTGTTAAAGATCTCTTGTCCGATAATATTGATGGGAATGTTATTCATTTCCTTGATGAGACTGCTAGAATTGCTAAACCTTGTGTTAAAGATAAAAACAGACCTGTGGTAGGCATGCCTGTTATTTCTGTTAAAATAGGAGATCATTGTTATCATGTATTATGTGATATGGGTGCTAGTGCTAGTGCTAGTGCAATACCTTACGACTTATACAAAGAAATTATGCATGATATTGCACCTGTTGAGATAGAAGATATTGATGTCACAATTAAACTTGCCAATAGAGATACTATTTCACCAATGGGAATTGTTAGAGATGTTGAAATCTTGTGTGGGAATACTAAATATCCTGCTGATTTTCTTGTTCTTGGTTCCCCACAAGATAGCTTTTGTCCCATTATATTTGGTAGACCCTTCTTAAACACTGTTAATGCTAGGATAGACTGGAATAAGGATGTTATTACTATTGGTTTAAGTGATATGTCTCATGAGTTTAATTTCTCTAAATTTAGTAGACAACACTGTGAAGAGGAATTGCCTAGTAAAGATGAAATTATTGGTCTTGCTTCTATTGTCGTGCCTCCTAGTGATCCTTTAGAACAATATTTGCTAGACCATGAAAATGATATGTTTATGGATGATAGAAGGGAAATAGATGAAGTATTCTTTAAACAGGAACCCATCCTGAAACACAATTTGCCTGTTGAAATCCTAGGGATCCTCCTCCACCCAAGGGTAATCCCGTGTTTGGGCTTAAACCGTTACCCGATACTCTTAAATATGCTTATCTTGATGAGAAAAAGATATATCCTGTTATTATTAGTGCTAACCTTTCAGAGCATGAAGAATAAAGATTATTGAAAACTCTGAAGAAGCACCGTGCTGCTATTGGATATACTCTTGATGATCTTAAGGGCATTAGTCCCACTCTGTGTCAACACAAAATAAATTTGGAGGAAGATGCCAAACCAGTTCGTGATCATCAACGACGGCTGAATCCTAAGATGAAGGAAGTGGTAAGAGAGGAAATACTAAAGCTTCTTGAGGCATGTATAAGGTATTATTGTCGTTCCTAATGATAAAGATGAGTTGATCCCGTAAAGAATTATTACAGGATATAGGATGGTCATTGATTTCTGCAAATTAAATAAAGCTACTAAAAAGATCATTACCTCTTACCTTTTATCGATCAAATGCTAGAAAGATTATCCAAACATACACATTTTTGCTTTCTAGATGGTTATTCTGGTTTCTCTCAAATACATGTGTCAGCCAATGATCAATCAAAGACTACTTTTACTTGCCCTTTTGGTACTTTTGCTTATAGACGTATGCCTTTTGGTTTATGTAATGCACCTGCTACCTTTCAAAGATGCATGATGGCTATATTCTCTGACTTTTGTGAAAAGATTTGTGAGGTTTTCATGGATGATTTTTCTGTCTATGGATCCTCTTTTGATGATTGCTTAAGCAACCTTGATCGAGTTTTGCAAAGATGTGAAGAAACTAATCTTGTCTTGAATTGGGAAAAGTGCCACTTTATGGTTAATGAAGGTATTGTATTGGGGCATAAAGTTTCTGAAAGAGGTATTGTAGCGACCTGACCCGAAGGATCAAGTCTCTTGTGCTTAAGTGTCATCCCTGGATCGGTATGCTGACACACACAGTACTCGAAGGATTTATAACAGAGGTAAATCACATGTATAAAGTAACGTAAATACTATTACCTCAATCCATATAGCGGAAGCAACAAGGTTGTGGATTCCCATCAACACCAACGGCAAAGTTGAGTGTAGAAATCGTAACCCTAACGTATCACTTACTCGTCGTAAGAAACCTGCAACATGAGACGTTGCAGCCCGAAACGGTCAGTACATTGAATGTACTGGCAAATTCACACCATAGAGAAAATGATGAACAATGGCTATCACTATATGCATATATGGCTGGTGGAAAAGCTCTATGGTTATAAGGTTTTTGCGTAAAGCCAATTTTTCCCTACTGCAAAGGAATACATTTTAATTAACTATCATGGTGGTTGTTGAACATTGAGAATGGTTGACAGCATTCTCAATCCCAATTAAGCATCATCATTAACCCAACAATATTCATTTAAAGTAACGTGATGAGATCAACATGATAATCCAATAACTAGATACTCAAGATGTCCATAACCGGGGACACGGCTAATCATGATTAGTTTATACACTCTGCAGAGGTTTGCGCACTTTTCCCCACAAGACTCGATCGCCTCCGTTTGGTTTCTCGCACTACATGGTGTTTGAGAAACGGATGACCAAGACATAGTCTTTTAGAAGCGCTAGCACCTTACGATTGGGTAGACCGTACCACCTACAACCCCTACATCTGCTAGTCTACCACTGTAAGAGTTCGCATAACTTAATCAACTATGCCAGAGCCCATAATGGCTTGTGGCTGCACACGGAAGTTTCTAGTATGAATAATCTCATGATCCCTTTGAGCCTGGGTGGCGGTCCGAAATAAAAACAGGCAAGTCCTGATAGACATCAGGTGCCTCAATCCACCCAGATGTGTGTTTAAGTTGCCACCTTAGATAAACCCTTAATTATCAATCTCACATCTGTCATGGATATCACTCACCCAATCCACGTCTACTAGCATAGCATGGCATAATAAGCAAACGTAGAAGTAACTCCCAAAGTTTTGATAATAATACAGGTAATAGGTACTACCTCATCTACTTCCCATCCCACAATTTAATTAGATCCTAATCATGCAAGGTGAGAGGATTGATCTACTGCAATAAAACATGGGTTGTAGAAAAGGTATGATCAAAGTGTGAACTTGCCTGCAATGTTGATGAAGATGATTCGCACTCAAAAATCTTGATAGCTCTACTCGTCACACTCCGGTCAATCTATCGTAAGCAAGCAATAGTAACCACACATAAGCAATGACTCAAAAGATCAGAAAGAACGAAGAAAACAATTCGGAAAACATCAAAACCAAGAAAATAACTCTTGCAACATAAAACAATTTCTAACAGTACCAAAATTATGTGAATTTGGCCTTATTAGAATGTTTAGGTCAAGAGCTTCGATTTGCAAAAAGAATCACTCAAACGGAGTTACGGATAAAAAGATATGATCAAAAGAAGTTTGAATTCAAATCTGATCTAATTCAAATTTTAAACTTTTCAAAAACATGTTTGAGTTGGATTAAAGGATAGAGGAGATCATAACGAAGACGTGAGCATTGGTTTCGTTGGATTTGGACTAACGAGCAAAAAGTTATAGTCGTTTGAAACAGAGGGACTAATCTGTAAAAAAACACTACGGATAGGTCCCTGGCCGAAATTAAAAAGAAAAAAAAACTATTGAACGAACGCTCGCTACAGAACCTAACCGATGAAACCGTTCGCTCCGGAGAACTAGCGGACGAACGTTCACTGGAAAACAGAAAACGGTTCGAAAAGGAAAAAAAACAAACGTGAACTAATCCTTGCCCTAGATCTACGATCTAACGGACAAGGGAGAGAGGCGGCGTTTACCGCGGCGTGGAGGTCGCCGGCGATGGGGAAGACGGCGGCGGCGGCTCGGACGTCGACGGGGCGGCGGCTCCGGTGGGTCTCCGGCTGCGGCGAGGGCGTCAAGGCGCTCGGCACGGCGCGGCGGTGACGACGGTGGTGGCGGTAGCGGTCGGGGCAACGGAGTGGAGCGGGCAGCGGTGGCTCGATCTCGCCGGAGCGGCGGCTTCCGCGAGCGTGGCGAGAAGTGCGGCGGCGGCGCGAAGTGCGAGGAGGAGAGGAACGGGGCCGGGGCCTCGGGTTCTTATGGAGGGAGGGGGCGAGCTGGCGTGGAGGAGGGGCCAGGCAAAGGCGGCGGCGAGAAGTCCAGGCGGCATACGGCGGTGGCGACGCCGTGTAGGTGCGGGGGTCCGGCGGGAGCTCGGGGACGGGTGCGGGCGCGCTGGGCCACTGCTGGGCTCGGCCGGCTGGCCTGGCGCGGGGGGAGAGAGAGAGCAGTGCTGGGCTTCGGCCTGGCACTGTTCGAAGAGTTTTTTTTAAACATTTTTCACAGACAACAAAAATAACAAAAACAAAAAGAAATCAAAATATTATATAGGCATATAATATATCAAAATTTTCAGAAAAAGATTTTCTACGACATGAACATTTTTCTAGCATTAAATAAAATACACACAAATTCTAATGATTCAAAGAGTGCTACTGGTCTATTAAAATTCAACAAAAATCATTTTAAAAATACCAAAATGATTTCAAATTAATTTTTCTCCAATTTTCTAATGTAGGGAACCATGTTGCCCTAATTTCCATATATTTTATTTTTGGGGAAAAATAATTTGAATAAAACTCAAATAAATCCAAATTGAAAATTTAATTCCAAAAGGACTTGAAATTGATCCTTTGAAACTCCCAACTCATATTTCATCATTTGAAGAAGTCATTTTATCTTCGCTCGTGAAAATCATTGAGTTGCATAAAGTTCTAGAATCGGAAATATTTTCAAATGAAATTCAAATATTTTCAACACCCCTTGTCATTTAAATAAATGGAAGAAGTCATGTCATCTTCTCTCCGAAGTTTTGTGGTGAAAAGAATTTGAATTCATGGAGATCATAAAATGCAAAAATGAAAGTTTGGGAAAGTCCTTTTATTCCCTCTCATTTAACTTTCAAAAATTTCGAATTCACTCACTTTCAGACAATCAATCAAACAATCAGTCAAATCTATCTATTTGTTTATAACATTCCAAAATTTAGAATTTTGGGATGTTACAGGTATAGAGTTTGATAAAGCCAAAGTTGATGATATTGAAAAGATTCCATGTCCCAAGGATATCAAAGATATAAGAAGTTTCCTTGGTCATGCTGGGTTTTATAGGAGGTTCATTAAGGACTTCTCAAAAATTTCTCGGCCTCTGACTAATTTATTACAAAAAGATATACCATTTGTTTTTGATGATGATTGCGTAGAAGCATTTGAAATACTTAAGAAAGCATTGATCTCGGCACCTATTGTTCAACTACCTGATTGGAATTTACCCTTTTAAATTATGTGTAATGCTAGTGATTATGCTGTAGGTGCTGTTCTAGGTCAAAGAGTTGATAAGAAATTAAATGTTATTCAATATGCTAGTAAAACTCTAGACAATGCTCAAAGAAATTATGCTACTACTGAAAAAGAATTCTTAGCAGTTGTATTTGCTTGTGATAAGTTCAGACCTTATATTGTTGAGTAACTATTCACACGGATCATGCTGCTATTAAATATCTTATGGAAAAGAAAGATGCTAAACCTAGACTTATTAGATGGGTTCTCTTTATACAAGAATTTGATTTGCATATTATTGATAGAAAAGGAGCTGAGAACCCCGTTGCAGACAACTTTTCTAGGTTAGAAAATGTTCTTGATGACCCACTATCTATTGACGATAGCTTTCTTGATGAACAATTAAATGTCATAAATGCTTCTCACACTGCTCCATGGTATGCTGATTATGCTAATTATAATGTTGCTAAATTTATACCACCTAGTTTCACATACCAGCAAAAGAAAAAGTTCTTCTATGATTTGAGACATTACTTTTGGGATGACCCACATCTTTATAAAGCAAGAGTAGATGGTGTTATTAGACGTTGTGTACCTGAGCATGAATAGGAACATATCCTACGCAAGTGTCACTCCGAGGCTTATGGAGGACACCATGCTGGAGATAGAACTACACACAAGGTATTGCAATCCGGTTTTTATTGGCGTACTCTCTTCAAGGATGCCCGTAAGTTTGTCTTTTCTTGTGATGAATGCCAAAGAATTGGTAATATTAGTAGACGTCAAGAAATTCCTATGAATTATTCACTTGTTATTGAACCATTTGATGTTTGGGGCTTTGATTATATGGGACCTTTTCCATCCTCTAATGGATATACACATATTTTAGTTGCTGTTGATTATATTACTAAGTGGGTAGAAGCTATTCCAACTAGTAGTGCTGATCATAACACCTCTATTAAGATGCTTAAAGAAGTTATTTTTCCAAGGTTTGGAGTCACTAGATATTTAATGACTAATGGTGGTTCACAATTTACTCATGGCGCTTTCCGTAAAATGCTTGCTAAGTATGATGTTAATCATAGAATTGCATCTCCTTATCACCCATAGTCTAGTGGTCAAGTAGAATTGAGTAATAAAGAGCTAAAATTAATTTTGCAAAAGACTATTAATAGATCTAGGAATTGGTCCAAGAAACTTGATGATGCATTATGGGCCTATAGAACTGCATATAAAAATCCTATGGGTATGTCTTTGTATAAAATGGTTTATGGAAAAGCATGTCACTTACCTCTAGAACTAGAACATAAGGCATATTGGGCCATTAAAGAGCTCAATTATGATTTCAAACTTGCCGGTGAGAAGAGGTTATTTGACATTAGCTCACTTGATGAATGGAGAACCCAAGCCTATAAGAATTCCAAATTATTTAAAGAAAAAGTTAAAAGATGGCATGACAAAAGGATACAAAAGCGTGAGTTTAATGTAGGTGACTATGTACTACTATACAACTCTCGTTTAAGATTTTTTGCAGGAAAACTTCTCTCTAAATGGGAAGGTCCTTACGTTATCGAGGAGGTCTATCGTTCCGGTGCCATAAAAATCAACAACTTCGAAGGCACAAATCCGAAGGTGGTGAACGGTCAAAGAATTAAACATTATATCTCAGGTAATCCTATGAATGTTGAAACCAATGTTATCGAAACCGTAACCCCGGAGGAATACATAAGGGACACTTTCCGGAATGTTTCAGACTCCGAAAAGGAATAGGTATGTGGTACGGTAAGTAAACCGACTCCAAAACAGTTCTAATGGAAATTTTCTTCCGTTTTGGAATATTTAGAAAAATAGAAAAATAAGAAGCAATTCGGGAAGGACACGAGGGCTCCACGAGAGTGGAGGGCGCGGCGTACCCCCTGGGTGCGCCCCCCTACCGTGTGGGCACCTCGTGTGCTCTCCGGACTCCGTTTTCTTACACGTTATGTATTTTGGTCGGTAAAAATTCATTATATAATCTCCCGGAGGTTTTGACTCCCGTATCACGCAAAAATCCTCTGTTTGTGTTTCGAGCTGTTACTTCTGCAGATTAGAGCAAGATGTCTTGGCAAGAGTCAGTCGGGGAGAGCCGGGTGTCCCATCGGGCACCGAGATCAATGACAAACAACAATGTTAACCACTTTGGGCCAGCAACGGAGGAAGAGATGGAGGCTGGTTTAAAGAGACTAGATTCCATGGAGGAGGAGCAAGAAGCCACTTCTCGCTTCCGAGCTGGATTCACCATGGGGGAACTGCAGAGCTTTCCAAACTCGGTTATCCCTTCCAATGTTAGATTTCTTTCTTATGAGAATATGAAAAAGAGTGTCATTGGTTCTCCCGCAGCTATGCAGCACCCTTGGGTGCAGGGAGCTTTGGCTGTTACAGGAAAACTTCAAAAGGAAATAATGGACCTCAAGCAGCAAGTCAATAAGCTCGAGGAGGAGAATCGTATCCTGAGGGGCATCATCGCCAAGAATATCACATCACCATCCCCGAAAAAGGAGACATATTCACATGGGTATGGGCAGTCCCCTTGGCAAATACCAAGCTTGGGGGAGTACCCCGGTATCGTATCACCATCACTTTTATCTTTACCGCTTTTCTTAGTTCGACCCTTTTGAAAATATCTTGATCAAGTAGAATAAAAGTTCTTAGTATGATATAGTTGTGAGTTTTGCTTTATGATCCTTTTATGTAATTGAGTCCGTGAGCTATATATAATAAAGATTAGTGTTGAGTCAAGGGCCTGACTATTTTGCCATAATCTTAAGTGAATAAAAGAAAAGAGAAAGAATAAAAAGAAAAAAAGAGATCATATGGATATTATGGAGAGTAATGAGCTCACATAGAAAGAGTATGATAAATAAAAGTTGTTGAGAGTTGACAAACATAGTTTTGGTCATCGTTGCAATTAATAGGAAGTAATAAAGAAAGAGAGGTCTTCACATATAAATATACTATCTTGGACATCTTTTATGATTGTGAGCACTCATTAAAATATGACATGCTAAAGAGTTGACGTTGGACAAGGAAGACAACATAATGGGTTATGTTTTCTTGCATCTGAGATAAATTATATTGTCTTGGATCACCCGACATGATTGAGCTTGCCTTTCTCCCTCATGCTAGCTAAATTCTTTGCACCAAGTAGAGATACTACATGTGCTTCCAAACACCCTTAAACCACTTTTGCCATGAGATTCCACTATACCTACCTATGGATTGAGTAAGATCCTCCAAGTAAGTTGTCATCGGTGCAAACAATAAAAATTGCTCTCTAAATATGCATGACTTATTAGTGTGGGAGAATATAAACTTTATACGGTCGTGTGATATGGAAGAAATAAAAGCGACATACTGCATAATAAAGGTCCATATCACAAGTGGCAATATAAAGTGATGTTCTTTCGCATTAAGATTTTGTGCATCCAACCATACAAGCGCATGACAACCTCTGCTTCCCTCTGCGAAGGGCCTATCTTTTAATTTTATATCCTACCATGCATAACAGTCATGGTGATCTTCACCCTTCCTTTTTACATTTTATCTTTTGGCAAGCACAACATGTTGGAAAGATCCTGGTATATATGGCTAATTGGATGTGAGTTTTCATGAACTATTATTGTTGACATTACCCTTCAGGTAAAATGTTGGGAGGCAAAACTATAAGCCCCTATCTTTCTATGTGTCTGATTAAAACTCCATACCCATAAGTATTGCGTGAGTGTTAGCAATTGTGAAAGACTATATGATAGTTGAGTATGCGGACTTGCTGAAAAGCTCTTATGTTGACTCTTTCCTATGTTATGATAAATTGCAATTGCTCCAATGACTGAGATTATAGTTTGTTAGTTGTCAATGAAGTTTATGATTCTTACTTGAAATTGTGATTGAATTATTACTCTAGCATAAGAAATCATATGACAATAATTATATAAGTTGCCGTTCTAAGAATGATCATGATGCCCTCAGGTCCATATTTTATTTTTTATCGACACCTCTATCTCTAAACATGTGGACATATTTTTTGATTTCGGCTTTCGCTTGAGGAAAAGCGAGGTCTAAGCTTGGGGGAGTTGATACGTCCATTTTGCATCATGCTTTTATATCGATATTTATTGCACTATGGGTTGTTATTACACATTATGTCACAATACTTATGCCTATTCTCTCTTATTTTACAAGGTTTACATAAAGAGGGAGAATGCCGGCAGCTGGGATTCTGGGCTGGAAAAGGAGCAAATATTGGAGACCTATTCTGCACAGCCCGAAAAGTCCTGAAACTTCACGAAAGACATTTTCAGAATATATAAAAAATATTGAGCGCAAGAAGTTCACTAGGGGGGCCACACCCTGCCCACGAGGGTGGGGGCGCGCCCCCTACTTCGTGTGCCCCCTGGTGGCCCTCTGATGGCCATCTTCTGCTATATGGAGTCTTTCGATGAGGAAAAAATGAGAAGCCATCTTTCCGGATGAGACTCCGCCGCCACGAGGCGGAACCTTGGCGGAACCAATCTAGGGCTCTGGCAGAGCTGTTCTGTCGGGGAAACTTCCCTTCGGGTGGGGGAAATCATCGCCATCGTCATCACCAACGATCCTCTCATCGGGAGGGGGTCAATCTCCATCAACATCTTCACCAGCACCATCTCCTCTCAAAACCCTAGTTCATCTCTTGTATCCAATTCTTGTCTCCAAGTCCGGGATTGGTACCTGTGGGTTGCTAGTAGTGTTAATTACTCCTTGTAGTTGATGCTAGTTGGTTTATTTGGAGGAAGATCATATGTTCAGATCCTATATGCATATTAATACCCCTCTGATTATGAACATGAATATGCTTTGTGAGTAGTTATGTATGTTCCTGAGGACATGGGAGAAGTCTTGCTATTAGTAGTCATCTGATTTTGGTATTCGTTCGATATTTTGATGAGATGTATGTTGTCTCTCCTCTAGTGGTGTTATGTGAACATCGACTACATAACACTTCACCATTATTTGGGCCTAGAGGAAGGCATTGGGAAGTAATAAGTAGATGATGGGTTGCTAGAGTGATAGAAGCTTAAACCCTAGTTTATGCGTTGCTTCGTAAGGGGCTGATTTGGATCCATATGTTTCATGCTATGGTTAGGTTTACCTTAATACTTTTGTTGTAGTTGCGGAATGCTTGCAATAGAGGTTAATCATAAGTGGGATGCTTGTCCAAGTAAGGGCAGCACCCAAGCACCGGTCCACCCACATACCAAATTATCAAAGTACCAAACGCGAATCATATGATCGTGATGACACCTAGCTTGACGATATTCCCGTGTGTCCTCGGGAGCGCTTTACATCATATAAGAGTTTTTCCAGGCTTGTCCTTTGCTACAAAAAGGATTGGGCCACCTTGCTGCACTTTATTTACTTTTGTTACTTGTTACTCGTTACAAATTATCCTATCACAAAACTATCTGTGACCTATTATTTCAATGCTTGCAGAGAATACCTTGCTGAAAACCGCTTATCATTTCCTTCTGCTCCTCGTTGGGTTTGACACTCTTACTTATCGAAAGGACTACGATAGATCCCCTATACTTGTGGGTCATCACTATGAATTTGCTATGCTTAATGCTTGTCACTGGGGCCCGAGTGCCATGATTTCAGATCTGAACCTATTATGTTTTCATGAATATATGTGAGTTCTTGATCCTATCTTGCAAGTCTATAGTCACCTACTATGTGTTATGATCCGGCAACCCCGAAGTGACAATAATCTGGACCACTCCTGGTGATGACCGTAGTTTGAGGAGTTCATGTATTCACTATGTGTTAATGCTTTGGTCTGTTACTCTATTAAAAGGAGGCCATAATATCCCTTAGTTTCTGCTAGGACCCCGCTGCCATAGGAGGGTAGGACAAAAGATGTCATGCAAGTTCTTTTCCATAAGCATGTATGACTATATTCGGAATACATGCCTACATTACATTGATGAATTGGAGCTAGTTCTGTGTCACCCTATGTTATGACTGTTACATGATGAACCACATCCGACATAATTCTCCATCACCGATCCAATGCCTATGAGCTTTCCATATATTGTTCTTCGCTTATTTACTTTTCCGTTGCTATTGTTACGATCACTATAAAACACCAAAAATATTACGTTTGCTACTGTTACCTTTTGCTACCGTTACCACTACTATCATATTACTTTGCTACTAAATACCTTGCTGCAGATATTAAGTTATCCAGGTGTGGTTGAATTGACAACTCAGCTGCTAATAGTTGAGAATATTCTTTGGCTCCCCTTGTGTCGAATCAATAATTTTGGGTTGAATACTCTACCCTCGAAAACTGTTGCGATCTCCTATACTTGTGGGTTATCATCAGGCGGGAAGCTTGCGCGGGAACTTGCAAGGTTGCGTGGGAACGGGCTCACCGACGATTCATTGGCGCCACCGTTTGGCCAAAAGAACGCCCCCGCGCGCTGCGCAAGCTTGCGTTGTATACCGTCTGCGGCACCGTGGTGACAAGATGTGCGAGAGGAGGACGAAAAGCCACGTACACATACAGTTAATAAAAAACGTTTGCGATTTAATTACCTACTATACCCCCGTCCAGGTTTATAAGTATGATTTAACTAATAAAATATGAATGCATGTCGCCAAAGATTATATAGTTGGATTCGTGTTTGAACATAGTTTCCAATTATATGATTTTTATAACATGCATTCACATTTTGTTGTTTAAATTTGAGGGCAAAGTATCGCACAGAATATAAAGGGGACTATAGACTAGACGGAGGTAGTAGCATACGGCCGCTCTCCACGCAGTGACGCAACTGTCGGCCGGCTTGTAGGCGACCATTTCCCGCGTGTTCAACTGTTCTATGCGTGTGGTTGCTTGCGGTTCAGGCGGCCACGGCGCGCTCTGCTCGCTTCCCGCCACGCGCACTCTGCTCTTGCATCCCTCCAGGTGCTCTGCCCTCATCCCTCCACGTGCGCTGCTAGTGCTTGGGGCCGGCACACGATCATGCACGTTCGTGTGCATGCGGTTACACCAGGTGCAGCGCGATGATGCAGTTACCCGCTGCAAAAACTGCCATGCGAACGCGCCGAGAATCCACGCCGCCAGTCCCCCTTTATTCCTGCGGCCATTTACCTTCATCTCTTGTCTCACATGACACAATAAGCACACGCATGAGGACACATACAGAGAGGACATCCAGCGGTTCCAATGGTGCTCCCCGTGGCTCCAATGGCGGTCCCAGCGGCCGACGACGACAACGGCGGGCAGTTCACCATGCAACACATCATGGACACCCACGTGAGGGGAAGGCTCTCGGTGGTGTACACGAATGATTCTGTCTCGGTGGAGAGCTCCATCCAAACTATGGAGCAGTTCCTTGCCGAGGACAAGCACCAAGTGATCGACTTCAACCTCGAGTACACCATGGGTTGTGCCAACCACGATCGGAAGGTTGTCGTTGCCCAGCTGTGCGTGCAACATGACGTTCTCATCTACCACTACCACCTGGACACAAGGCCTTGCGAGCGTTTCTGCAGGTTTATCAGCAACTCCTACTACAATTTTGCTACGGTGGACACCACCAACGATCTAAAAGCACTCAAGGTTTCGGGCTTGAAATGCCCGAATCTTGTCAACATCCAGCGCCACTACAAGGTCTGGGGCAGCAACAAAAACAAACTGAACTCCCTGGTTGACCTCGCCTCGGCATCATCGACCCCTACTACATGAAAATGAAGAATGAGAGCAATAAGGACTAGAATGCCTCGCACAGTGTGTGGCATGAGAGACTGGATGAACAACATGTCAAGTACACGGCCATGGACGCGTACACAAGCTACGAGATGTACAGGCAGATCGCTGACATGAGGAACTATCTTCTTCCTTCCCCAAACGAGGGATCGAGCCACCGAGCAGTGGCGGGAGCGTCACAAGAAGTAGATGACTAGACGATAGTTTCTCCTACTTTAGAATGCATGCAATTGTTTATTGAGGTGTGTGCGAATGATCTGTATAGTCACTTATGTAACTGGATGTTTATTTCAGTTATATATATATACATGTTATTCTTCTATAGATAGAGCAAATCGCACGGCTTATTAGCAGCAATCGTCTGTGTTATTACTGGTCTTCGCACACATTTCTGATTACAGACCTGTTTGCTGCGTATCACACACTTCTTGTTCAGTTGAACTATTTCCATTGAGTTGCCTAATCATACACAGTTCATCCTAGTGAGCTATATGATGTATATCGCACACACCTTCATCTGGCTGCCCGTTTCTTTTGTTCCTCCTCATCGCAAACAATTAATTGAACTAAACCATATGCCCTGCATCGCCCATGCAACTAAAATATGAACCGTGTTTGATGCATCCGTCATCGCTAACGTTTTGCACCTTTTTGATGGTATTTTTACACCATTGTTTGCGATTATGTCATCGCACATAGTTTCATCGAAGGGTCTCTGATCGTAGTGTCGCATTTGGACCATCCTGCAGTAGTGAGACACCATCACACTACTTGGGATTGTCAGAGATGTTGAAGTCTTGTGTGGGAAAATAAAATATCCTACTGATTTTCTGGTTCTTGGTTCCCCACAAGATGACTTTTGTCCCAGTATCTTTGGTAGACCTTTCTTCAACAGTGTCAATGCTACTATAGATTGTCATAAATAAACTATCAGTATTAGCTTTGGTGATGAGTCTCATGAATTTAATTTCTCCAAGTTTAATAGACAACCTCATAAGAAAGAATTACCTAGTAAGGATGAAATAATTGGTCTTTCTTCTGTTGCCATGCCTCCTACTGATCCACTAGAACAATATTTGCTAGACCATGAAAATGATATGCATATGCATGAAAGAAATGAAATAGATAAAATATTCTTTGAACAATGGCCTCTGCTTAAACACAATTTTCCTATTGAAACTCTAGTAGGTCCTCCACCTAAAGGTGATCATGTGTTTGAATTAAAACAATTGCCTGACACTTTGAAATATGCTTATCTGGATGAGAAAAAGATATATCCTGTTATTATTAGTGCTAACCTTTTAGAACATGAAGATGAAATATTATTGAAAATTCTGAAGAAGCACCGAGCTGCTATTGGATATACTCTTGATGATCTTAAGGGCATTAGTCCCACTCTCTATCAGCCCAAGATTAATATGGAACCTGATGCTAAGCCCGTTGTTGATCATCAACGACGTTTGAATCCTAAGATGAAAGAAGTGGTAAGAACTGAAATACTAAAACTTATAGAAGCAGGTATAATCTATCCCATAGCTGATAGTAGATGGGTAAGTCCCGTTCACTGTGTCCCTAAGAAGGGAGGTATTATTGTTGTTCCTAATGATAAAAATGAACTTATTCCACAAAGAATTGTCACTGGCTATAGAATGGTAATTGATTTCATAAAATTAAATGAAGCAACTAGAAAAGATCATTACCCTTTGCCTTTTATTGATCAAATGCTAGAAAGACTATGTAAGCACACACACTTTAGTATTCTGGATGGATATTCTGGCTTTTCTCAAATACATGTTTCACAACCTGATCAAGAGAAAACCACCTTAACTTGTCCTTTTGGAACTTATGCTTATAGACGTATGCCTTTTGGTTTATGCAATGCACCTGCTACCTTCCAAACATGTATGACTGCTATATGATACGTCCATTTTGCATCATGCTTTTATATCAATATTTATTGCATTATGGGCTGTTATTACACATTATTTCACAATATTTATGCCTTTTCTCTCTTATTACAAGGTTTACATGAAGATGGAGAATGCCGGCAGCTGGAATCCTGGGCTGGAAAAGGAGCAAATATTAGAGACCTATTCTGCACAACTCCAAAAGTCCAGAAACTCCACGAAAGTCGGTTTTGGAATATATTAAAAATATTGGGCGAAGAAAGCACCAGAGGGGGGCCACCCACTGTCCACGAGGGTGGAGGGCGAGCCCTACCCCCCTAGGCGCGCCCCCTGTCTCATGGGCCACCTAGAAGCCCCCTGATGCCCATCTTTTGGTATAAGGTGTCTTTTGCCCTGGAAAAAATCATAAGGAATCTTTCGGGATGAAGCGCCGCTATCTCGAGGCAGAACCTTGGCGGAACCAATCTAGGACTCTGGCCGAGCTGTTCTGTCGGGGAAACATCCCTCCGTGAGGGGGAAATCGTCACCATCGTCATCACCATCGATCCTCTCATCGGGAGGGGGTAAATCTCCATCGAAATCTTCACCAGAACCATCTCCTCTCAAACCCTAGTTCATCTCTTGTATCCGATCTTTGTCTCAAAACCTCAGATTGGTACTTGTGGGTTGCTAGTAGTGTTGATTACTCCTTGTAGTTGGTGCTAGTTGGTTTATTCGGTGGAAGATTATATGTTCAGATCCTTTATGCATATTAATACCCCTATGATTATGAACATGAATATGATTTGTGAGTAGTTACGTTTGTTCCTGAGGACATGGGAGAAGTCTTGCTATAAGTAGTCATGTGAATTTGGTACTCGTCCGATATTTTTGATGAGATGTAGGTTGTCTTTCCTCTAGTGGTGTTATGTGAAAGTCGACTACATGACACTTCACCATTGTTTGGGCCTAGGGGAAGGCATTAGGAAGTAATAAGTAGATTATGGGTTGCTAGAGTGACAGAAGCTTAAACCCTAGTTTATGCGTTGCTTCGTAAGGGATTGATTTGGATCCATATGTTTCATGCTTTGGTTAGGTTTACCTTAATTCTTCTTTCGTAGTTGCTGATGCTTGCGAGGGGGGTTAATCATAAGTGGGATACTTGTCCAGGGAAGGGAAGTACCCAAGCACCGGTCCACCCACATATCAAATTATCAAAGTAACGAACGCGAATCATATGAGCATGATGAAAACTAGCTTGACGATAATTCCCATGTGTCCTGAGGAGCGCTTTCCTTTATATAAGAGTTTGTCCAGGATTGTCCTTTGCTACAAAAAGGATTAGGCACCTTGCTGCACCTTGTTTACTTTTGTTACTTTTACCCGTTACGAATTACCTTATCACTAAACTATCTGTTACCGATAATTTCAGTGCTTGCAGAGAATACCTTACTGAAAACCTCTTGTCATTTCCTTCTGCTCCTCGTTGGGTTCGACACTCTTACTTATCGAAAGGACTATGATAGATCCCTTATACTTTTGGGTCATCAAGACTCTTTTCTAGCACCGTTGTCGGGGAGTGAAGCACCTTTGGTAAGTGGAATTTGGTAACGAAAAAATTATATAGTGTGCTGAAATTTACTGTCACTTGTTACTATGGAAAATAATCCTTTGAGGGGCTTGTTCAGGGTATCTTCACCCCGACCAGTAGAGCAAAGAGTATTTTTGACAGAAAGACTGTAAGGGAACCCCATACAGTATAATTGGTGCAACAAACCCATATTGCAAGTAACATGCCTTGAACCTGGGTGGGTGGGAAGGCATCAGCCCCTTCCCATCACTAGGCTATGCCTTAGTCTATAGTAGAGCAAAGAGTTGATCCTCAACCTACTGAACCTATTGAAAATGTTTACTTTGAAATTCCTTCGGGTATGATAGAGAAACTTCTAGCTAATCCTTTTACAGGAGATGGAATATTACATCCCGATATGCACCTAATCTGTTTGGATGAAGTTTGTGGATTATTTAAGCTTGCAGGTATGCCCGAGGATGTTATCAAGAAGAAGGTCTTCCCTTTATCTTTGAAGGGAAAGGCATTGACATGGTTTAGGCTATGTGATGATATTGGATCATGGAACTACAACCGATTGAAATTGGAATTTCATCAGAAGTTTTAACCTATGCATCTGGTTCATCATGATTGTAATTATATATATAATTTTTGGCCTCGCGAAGGAGAAAGCATCACTCAAGCTTGGGGGAGGCTTAAGTCAATGTTATAATCATGCCACAATCATGATCTCTCAAGAGAAATTATTATTCAAAAATTTTATGCTCGACTTTCTCTCAATAATCGCTCCATGCTCGATACTTCTTGTACTGGTTCTTTTATGATGAAGACTATTGAATTCAGATGGCATTTATTGGAAAGAATTAAACGCAACTCTAAAGATTGGGAACTCGACGAAGGTAAGGAGTCAGGTATAACACCTAAGTTTGATTGTGTTAAATCTTTTATGGATAACGATGCTTTTCATGAATTTAGCACTAAATATGGACTTGACTTCGAGATAGTAGCTTCTTTCAAAAATATGGACTTGATCGTGTTTTGCAGAGATGTGAAGAAACTAATCTTGTCTTGAATTGGGAGAAGTGCCACTTTATGCTTAATGAAGGTATTGTCTTGGGGCATAAAGTTTCTGAAAGAGGTATTGAAGTTGATAAACCTAAGTTGATGCTATTGAAAAGATGACGTGTCCTAAGGACATTAAAGGTATAAGAAGTTTCCTTGCTCATGCCGGTTTTTATAGGAGGTTCACTAAAGATTTCTCAAAAAAATTCTAGGCCTCTGACTAATCTCTTACAAAAAGATGTTCCTTTTGTCTTTGATGATGATTGTGTAGAAGCATTTGAAATACTTAAGAAAGCCTTGATTTCTGCACCTATTGTTCAGCAACTTAATTGGAATTTACCCTTTGAAATTATGTGTGATGCTGGTGATTATGTTGTAGGTGCTGTCCTAGGACAAAAAGTTGATAAGAAATTAAATGTTATTCAATATTTTAGTAAAACTCTAGACAGTGCCCAAAGAAATTATGATACTACTAAAAAAGAATTTTTAGCAGTTGTATTTGCTTGTGACAAGTTCAGACCTTATATTGTTGATTCTAAAGTAACTGTTCACACTGATCATGCTGCTATTAAATATCGTATGGAAAAGAAAGATGCTAAACCTAGACTTATTAGATGGGTTCTCTTGCTACAAGAATTTGATTTGCATATTATTGATAGAAAGGGAGCTGAGAACCCCGTTGCAGACAACTTGTCTAGGTTAGAAAATATTCTTGATGACCCACTACCTATAGATGATAGCTTTCCTGATAAACAATTAGCTGTCATAAATGCTTCTCGTACTGCTCCATGGTATGCTAATTACATTGTTGCCAAATTTATACCACCTAGTTTCACATACCAGCAAAAGAAAAAGTTTTTCTATGATTTAAGACATTACTTCTGGGATGACCCACACCTTTATAAAGAAGGAGTAGATGGTGTTATTAGATGTTGTGTACCTGAGCATGAACAGGAACATATCCTATGCAAGTGTCACTCCGAGGCTTATGGAGGACACCGCGTCGGAGATAGAACTGCACATAAGGTATTGCAATCCGGTTTTTACTGGCCTACTCTTTTCAAGGATGCCCGTAAGTTTGTCTTGTCTTGTGATGAATGTCAAAGAATTGGTAATATTAGTAGACGTCAAGAAATACCTATGAACTATTCACTTGTTATTGAACCATTTGATGTTTGGGTCTTTGATTATATGGGACCGTTTCCTTCCTCTAATGGGTATACACATATTTTAGTTGCTGTTGATTACGTTACTAAGTGGGTAGAAGCTATTCCAACTAGTAGTGCTGATCATAACACCTCTATTAAGATGCTTAAACAAGTTATTTTTCCGAGGTTTGGAGTCCCTAGATACTTACTGACTGATGGTGGTTCACATTTTATTCATGGTGCTTTTTGTAAAATGCTTTCTAAGTATGATGTTAATCATAGGACTGCATCTCCATACTACCAATAGTCTAGTGGTCAAGTAGAACCGAGTAATAGAGAGCTTAACTTAATTTTGCAAAAGACGGTTAATAGGTCTAGAAAGAATTGGTCCAAAAAACTTTATGATGCATTATGGGCCATTAGAACTGCATATAAAAATCCTATGGGCATGTCCCCGTATAAAATGGTTTATGGAAAAGCATGTCACTTACCTCTCGAACTAGAACATAAGGCATATTGGGCCATTAAAGAGCTCAATTATGATGTCAAACTTGCCGGTGAGAAGAGACTATTTGACATTAGCTCACTTGATGAGTGGAGAACCCATGCCTATGAGAATGCCAAACTATTTAAAGAAAAAGTTAAAAGATGGCATGACAAAAGGATACAAAAGTGTGAGTTAAATGTAGGTGATTATGTTCTGTTATACAACTCTCGTTTAAGATTTTTTGAAGGAAAACTCCTCTCTAAATGGGAAGGTCCTTACGTTATCGAGGAGGTCTATCATTCCGGTGCCATAAAAATCAACAACTTTGAAGACACAAATCCAAAGTTGGTGAACGGTCAAAGAATCATACATTATATCTCAGGTAATCACATAAATGTTGAAACCAATGTTATTGATACCGTAACCCCGGAGGAGTACATAAGGGACACTTTCCAGAACATTTCAGACTCTGAAAAGGAATAGGTATGTGGTACGGTAAGTAAACCAACTCAAAAATAGTTCTAATAACAATTTTTCTCCGTTTTGGAATATTTAAGAAAATAGGAAAATAAGAAGTAGTCCGGAAAGGACACGAGGCATCCACGAGGGTGGAGGGCGCGCCTTACCCCCTGGGCGCGCCCCCCTGCCTCGTGGGTACCTCGTGTGCCCTTCGGACTCCGTTTTCTTGCACTATACTTATTTTGGTCGGTAAAAATTCATTATATAATCTCCCGAAGGTTTTGACCACCGTACCACGCAAATATCTCCTGCTTTTGTGTCGGGCTATTTTTCTGACAGATCTATATCACCATGACGTCTTCAAGTGCCCCCAAGGACAAGTTTTCTGAGAAGGTCATCAACCCCTACCTCACGGAGGTGCTGCAACACCCTCAAACCATTGAGATGCGTGAGGGGGTGCTGCACATCCGCGATGTTGAGGGACCAAGGAGGACCGGAAGCGTGGAGACAAGACTCGAAGCAATGGAGCAACAAGTTTTCAAGTGCCAGGGGATGGTGGAACACAGACTCGACGCCAACCACATGATGATTGCGGAGTTCACAAACAACCACAAGCTGGATGCCAAGAACATTGGGGAGACCATCTTCAAGCTTCACGAGAAAATCGAGCACCTCCAAGCCTAGATCTATGACCTGCAAAACCAAAACTGCGAGTATGAATATAGATTCAAGAGGATGAGTTTGGCTGTAGATTTGAGGATCCCAGAGACTCGATCATCCTTCTATGATGGTGAGCCTATGCCTTGGAAGATGGACGACAAGCCTACATCATCAACAACTCCATCATCACCACCGCCGAAGAAAGAGACATAAATACATGGGTATGGGCACCCCCCTTGGCAACTGCCAAGCTTGGGGGAGGTGCCTCGGTATCGTATCACCATCACACTTCTATCTTTACCGTTTTTCTTAGTTCAATCCTTTTGGTTATATCTTGATCTAGTAGAATAAAGTTTAGTATGATCTAGCTTTGAGTTTTGTGTTGATCCTTATCTATGTAATCGAGTTCGTGAGCTATATATAATAAAGATTAGTCTTGAGTCGAGGGCTTAGTTATCTTGCTACGATCTTGAGGGAATAAAAGAAAAAAATAAAGAACAAAAAGAAATAAAGAGATCATATGATCTTATGGAGAGTAATGACTTCACATATAAAGAGTATGATGAATAAAAGTTGTTGAGAGCTGACAAACATAGTTTTTGTCATCGTTGCAATTAATTGGAAGTAATAAAGAAAGAGAGGTTTTCACATATAAATATACTATCTTGGACATATTTTCTGATTGTGAGCACTCACTAAAATATGACATGCTAAAAAGTTGATGTTGGACAAGGAAGACAACGTAATGGGTTATGTTTTCTTATATCCGAAATAAATTATATTGTCATGGATCATCCAACATGTTGAGGTTGCCTTTCCCCCTTATGTTAGCCAAATTCTTTGCACCAAGCAGAGATATTAGTGCTTCCAAATATCCTTAAACCCAGTTTTGCCATGAGAGTCCACCATATCTACCTATGGATTGAATAAGATCCTGCATGTAAGTTGTCATTGTTACAAGCAATAAAAAATGCTCTCTAAATATGTATGATCTATTAGTGTGGAGAAAATAAGATTTACACGAGCTTGTGATATGGAAGAAATAAAAGCGACGGACTGCATAATAAAGGTCCCTATCACAAGTGGCAATATAAAGTAAAATTATTTTGCATTAAGATTTTGTGCATCCAACTATAAAAGCACATGACAACCTCTGCTTCCCTCTGCGAAGGGCCTATCTTTTATTTTTGTCTTATACCTTATACAAGAGTCATGGTGATCTTCACCATTCCTTTTTACACTTTATCCTTTGGCAAGCACTATGTGTTGGAAAGATCCTAATATATATACCCAATTGGATGTGGGTTTTCATAAAGCATTATTGTTGACATTACCCTTGAGGTAAAAGGTTGGGAGGCAAAACTATAAGCCCCTATCTTTCTCTGTGTCGGATTAAAACTTCATACCCACAAGTATTGCATGAGTGTTAGCAATTGTGAAGGACTAAACGATAGTTGAGTATGTGGACTTGCTGACAAGCTCTTATATTGACCCTTTCCGATGTTATGATAAATTGCAATTGCTTCAATGACTGAGATTATAGTTTGCTAGTTTTTCAATGAAGTTTCTGATTCATACTTTACATTGTGAATAGATTGTTACTTCAGCATAAGAAATCATATGACAATATATATATATATATGTTGCTATTCTATTCTAAGAATGATCAAGATGCCGTCATGTCCGTATTTTATTATATCGATGCCTCTTTCTCTAAACATGTGGAAATATTTTTTGATATTGGCTTCCGCTTGAGGACAAGTGAGGTCTAAGCTTGGGGGAGTTGATACGTCCATTTTGCACCATGCTTTTATATTGATATTTATAGCATTATGGGATGTTATTACACATTATGTCACAATACTTATGCCTTTTCTCTCCTATTTACAAGGTTTACATGAAGAGGGAGAATCCCAGCAGCTGTAATCCCGGGCTGGAAAAGGAGAAAATATTAGAGACCTATTCTGCACAACTCCAAAAGTCCTAAAACTCCACGAAAATCAGTTTTGGAATATATTAAAAATATTTGGTGAAGAAAGCACCAGAGGGGGCCACCCACTGTCCACGAGGGTGGAGGGCGCGCCCTATCCCCTGGCGCGCCCCCTGCCCCGTGGGCTAGCTGGAAGCCCCCCGATGCCCATCTTCTGGTATAAGGTGTCTTTTGCCCTGAAAAAAATCATAAGGAAGCTTTCGGGATGAAGCACCGCCGTCTCGAGGTGGAACCAATCTAGGGCTCTGGCGGAGCTGTTCTACCGGGGAAACATCCCTCCGGGGGGGGGGGAATCGTCACCATCATGATGACTGTCGGTGTCAAAACCGGCGGATCTCGGGTAGGGGGTCCCGAACTGTGCGTCTATGCCGGATGGTAACAGGAGACAAGGGACACGAAGTTTTACCCAGGTTCGGGCCCTCTTGATGGAGGTAAAACCCTACGTCATGCTTGATTAATATTGATGATATGGGTGTTACAAGAGTAGATCTACCACGAGATCAGAGAGGCTAAACCCTAGAAGCTAGCCTATGGTATGATTGTATGTTGTGATTGTTGTCCTACGGACTAAAACCCTTCGGTTTATATAGACACCGGAGAGGGTTAGGGTTACACAAGGTCGGTTACAAAGGAGGAGATATCCATATACGTATTGCCTAGCTTGCCTTCCACGCCAAGTAGAGTCCCATCCGGACACGAGACGAAGTCTTCAATCTTGTATCTTCATAGTCTAACAGTCCGGCCAATGGAGATAGTCCGGCTATCCGGAGACCCCCTAATCCAGGACTCCCACAGTAGCCCCTGAACCAGGCTTCAATGACGATGAGTCCGGCGCGCAGTTGTCTTCGGCATTGCAAGGCAGGTTCCTTGTCTGAATACATCACATAAGAATTTGAATACGAGGATAGTGTCCGACCCTACAAAATAAGTTCCACATTTCACCGTAGAGAGAATAATGTTTTCGCACATCTAATCCGCTAGCTTGTTTTGGTAACATGACGTTACGTCATGGCCCGGTGATTATTCGAACCGTTTCTTTTAACCAGCCCCGCACATAACGCGAGGCAGTTTTTTGACACGTCTTGTCAAAGCAGAGATCGTGTCCCCTTATTACGGGATTCTCATCAATACGGGCGTGGGTAACCCAACCGCGCCATCAATCGCGGCACTTGGGGGATAAGCGAGTTTTACCAGGCAAGTGGGGACGTTTAATTTTGTCTGCCCATATAAAGGGATAAGGATTCACCTTTCTATCCACGCCTTCTTCCTCCTCTGCTCATCCGCTCCCGCACACTCGAGCTCTAGCGCCCAAGCTCTCACTTCCATCTCAACCTTCTCCGACCATGTCCGGAGCGGGAGGCAAGTGGATGGTCTCCTCCGTCACGGAGGGAGACGTCAAGAAACTGAGGAGAGCCGGATACCTGCCCGACGACATCGCGCACCAGCTCCCAGATGAGGGACATCTCATCCCCACCCCCGAGCCCCATGAGAGGGTGGTATTCCTCACCCATTTCCTCCGCGGACTGGGATTCCCTCTCCATCCCTTCGTCCGGGGGCTCATGTTTTATTCCGGCCTGGATTTCCACGATCTGGCACCGAACTTCATCCTCAACATCTCGGCGTTTATTGTTGTGTGCGAGGCCTTCCTCCGCGTCAAGCCCCACTTCGGCTTATGGCTGAAGACCTTCAATGTCAAGCCGAAGGTAGTGAGCAGCCGCCAGGCAGAGTGCGGAGGCGCCATGGTGGGCAAGATGCCCAACATCACATGGCTCGAGGGAACCTTCGTGGATACCATTAAGGGGTGGCAATCGGGGTGGTTCTATATCACCGAGCTGCGCGACCCCGCATGGGTAGCGGCCCCCGAGTTCCGATCTGGCATCCCCATGTGGTTCACCTCCTGGAAAGAGAAGGGCATGTCCTGGGGTAATTCAAAAGAGCTGACCAGACTCCAGTCATGTATTCAAAACATGGTGGACAAGAAGCTCAAGCTCGTCAACATAGTCTAGGTTATGCTCGTCCGCCGGATACTCCCATGCCAACAACGGGAGTTCACTTTGTGGGAGTTCGACCCGGCACAGCACCGAACTCTGAACAGGCTCTTCGACGGGACTCATGAAGATGCCTGGAGGGTGCTGTTCAAGGGTGTCGCGGTCCCTCCCCCCATTACTGAGGATCATTTAGCGCGAAGCGCCAAGCCAGTGCGGTAAGCTGTTTTACCTTTTACAGGATACTTGTTTTCTATATAGATTGACTCTATGCGGGATCTAAACTCCCATGCCGTTAACAGGACTGGAAGAAGATGGCCGGACAAATCGACTGTCCGGCACCCTTGCCCGAAGGCCCTGCGGACGCCCTTCTAGCGAAGATGTTGACTCCGGCCCCTTATAAGGTGCGGGAGAAGACCAATAAGGCCAAGGGAGCTCGAAAGAGTTCCCGACGCCAGGCGTCATCGGACTCACCGTCCGATGACTCTGCGGCGCACTCTTGCCCCGAAGACGAGGAAGAGGAAGAAGAGGCTCCCCACCGACTAGGGGAGACAAGAAAAGGAAGGCCGCCCCAACTGGGGAGGCCGGAGGGTCCAAGAAGGGAAGGACGCTCCTTCCGGACAGCTCCACCGCCGCCGACGAAAGTGAAGACGAGTGGTTGCCCAGGGCCAAGCCCCAGGGGAGATCGTAAGTGTTCGGATACCAAAGTAACCCATAGGATTCCTTTGTCGCATTGCTTTCCCTAACGCCGAACTCAATTGTACAGGCCGCCCCGAGCCAATATCGAGGTATCCTCGAACGGCTCCCTGGGCTCGTCGGACATGGATAGCGATCCAGTCCCGACCGCCACCTCCCCTCATCTAGCCGACGACGCTGAGGTGCTGTCTCAAGAGGCACCGAATCGAGGGGGGAAAATCCTGGAGGCGCCTCAAGGCGACCTTCCGGACTCCGGGAGCAGAGGGGACGGGGCCCCTAAGAGCTCCGAGTTCGGTCCTCAGCCGAACACCGCGCCGGAACCTCCAGTGGTTCTGGGCTCGGGCATGCTGTCTCCTTCTAAGAGGGGTGAGACACCTGTGCCGGTGACCTCTGTCCATCTAGAGGCGCCGGACAATATGTTGGAAGCGCTTCGCAGCGCTTCCGTTGAGGAGGAGCACCGCACTATCATGAGTGCGGTGATCCAGAAGGTTTAGTCCGCCAAGAGCGGATTGACTGAAGCTTGTACTAGCCTTCTAACAGGCTTCGAGGTAAGTGTTTTAAAATGTAGTAGAAATATTACCGCATAGACAGTAGCCCCTGATGCTTTGTTCGGTGTTCACAAAGAAAAGCCGAACAGAGGATCAAATAATATCGCAGGAGTCTAATAGAAGTATGTCAATATGCATATGCAGGCTTCGCTGCTGGCGTCCGCCGCACTTACTACGGAGGTCTCCGTACTGAAGGAGGCCCTCGAGGGGTCCCATAAAGAGCTCGGCTTTGCTAAGAGGCAGCTCGAGGAGAACAAGGGTAAGTAATACCCCGTCTGTAGATGAAAAAAAGGACGCGATTGCTAAATGACAGGATCATTGTATGTTTGCCAGGGGCCATGACCGAGGTGGAGACCTTGAAGCAAGCGCTGTCCCAGGCCGAAGAAAAGGCGGCCCCGGAGCGCATCGAGTGAGAGAGGCAAGAGGCTCGGGTGGGCGAGGTGCAGCAAGAGCTCCAGGCTCTCATGACAAAGCACGAGGCGTTGGAGCTTGACTTGAAGACGGGAGAGTCTGAGCTTGCCGCGGCCCATGGTAGCGCGAAGAGTACTAAGGCCGAGGCCCAGAAGGCCCTTCAGGAGATTGACGCGATGAAGAAGATAGCGGTGGGTAAGGCTTTCTATATGCAAAGCAAGCATGTAAAGGTGAATTACCGATTACTTACCCGAATCCGGAGCTCTTCAGGAGCATTCGCAGATTTTCCCCGCAGTGTGTCCGATGCCGCACTATTCTACCAGGCCGAGGACGGAAGCTCGACGGAGAATCTGTTCTGGTCTCAGTATGCTGAGGCCGAACATCCGGTGCCAATGAGCGACCAGCTGAAGCAGATGGCCGAGCTACATAAGGCGGCCAATCAGGCCATGAAGGGCTTCATAGTCCGGTTGTGGCCTGGCGACGCCCTTCTGAACAGCTTCTTCGGCCTGGTGTGGCGGCTTGTGGATACCTACCCACGGTTGGAGGTCGTCAAGCGATCCATCTGCATTGAAGGCGCATGCCGGGCCTTCGCCCGTGTAAAAACGCAGTGGCTCAAGCTAGACGCCATGAAGCTGATCAAGGAGGGGCCGCCGGAGGGCAACCACCCCGAGATGTACTACGAGGGTGTTCTGCTGGGCACCCGTCTTATCGCGGATGAGTGTTCGCAAAATGTAATATTTGAATGAGACTTGCTCGTTTTGTCCTGTATGTATGAAAACTTGTATAGTATTCGCTATGCAATGCTTTTGTGAATTTAAAATATTACCTTCTGTTTGGTTGTTTATCCAATCTAAGAGATGGCTAGCCCTCAGCTTCTGCCCCCATGCCACAAGTGCCGGGGTGTTCGGGATAAACCTGAGCACTCTTGTTCCCATGTTTGGGTCCTTTGAGGGAGGTGCTCAGCACAACGAACAAGGCAACCGGACTAATAATGCTTTATCACTCTCACTTAGCCATAGAATTCTATAATTTTAAATTTCGGCGAAGCCCCTGGTATTCGGAAGGCCGAATTCGGGGCACGATACATGCCTATAAGCCGGGCAGAGCCGGCCCCTCGCCCTAAGGGGCATAAGTCTTTAAGGACTCGAAAAACCTCGCCGAACAGCGACCAGTCTCGCGCCTTATCATGACAGTCAGTTTTAGCTTTCTCTACTGAGGTGCTTAGCCCGGCAGAACCGGGGCACAATCGCAGTGGTTCTCCTAGCGCTACCTTAGCCGATAGAGCGGAACGTAAGGTACCAAAACATAGGAGCCGGGCAAACCCAACATTTGACCAAAGACATGATTCAGAGCTGATGCATATAATGCTATAAGTTCGGGGTGCCACACTTGTGAAAGTGTTCGGACTTTTCACACCATATTGCGGGTACGTAAGCCCCTGGTGCATTGGCCATACCAGAGTGTATGGTTGCAAGGCGTCGTTTAATGAACGCATAGATATATATAACAAAAATGCAATGATAGTCATAATGTCATGCATTGTTTATTAAAAAATTGCATTAAAGCAGAGTGATACAGATAGTGTAATAAGCAAAAGAGTAGGACTATGTCCCCTCCAAGGGCGAGCTGAGGAATTATATGAAATCTGTAATCCACCTGGGAATTCCGTAGTTGTCGGCCTCCTTGGTTGCTGTATCATGTGTTCGGCAATAGAGCTACCGGATAGTGTTTCCAAAGATTGAAGTCCTAAAAGAAAAAGAAAAATACCAAACGGGAAGCCCCTGGTGCGGTTTAGGCCGCGTTTTGGGGTGTGCCACCGTTGTGCCCCCTCCCCACCTGTGCCCATGGTATTTTTAATGCGTAATTATGTACGCGTGGCACGAACAACGCCGTTGGGCTGGGATTGGGGTGGCCGCCATATTGCTACGCAAGCTCAGATCACGCCAGGTGGTATGTTTGCCGATTGCCCTGAGCGTGCTTGAAGGTGTCCGGGCTTTGAAACGCCGAACTGGTAGATTGCCTTGAGAGGCTGCTTTGCGCTTCTGCTGCAAGGGCCGCGGTGTGCTCCTCTGTTCGGAGAGAACGCTCTGTGTTTCCATTGACTGTAATAACTCTGCGAGGTCCTGGCATCTTGAGCTTGAGGTATGCATAATGTGGTACCGCATTGAATCTAGCAAATGCGGTTCGTTCGAGCAGCGCGTGATAACCACTGCGGAACGGGACTATATCGAAGATTAACTCTTCCCTTCGGAAGTTATTCGGGGATCCGAAGACCACTTCCAGTGTAATTGAGCCTGTGCAGTGGGCCTCTACACCTAGAATGACGCCTTTAAAGGTCGTTTTTGTGGGTTTGATCCTTGAGGGGTCTATACCCATTTTGCGCACTGTGTCCTGATAAAGCAGGTTCAGGCTACTGCCGCCATCCATAAGGACTCGAGTGAGGTGAAATCCGTCGATGATTGGGTCTAGGACCAGTGCGGCGAATCCGCCATGACGGATACTAGTGGGGTGGTCCCTGCGATTGAAGGTGATTGGATAGGAGGACCAAGGGTTGAACTTTGGGGTGACTGGCTCCAACGCATATACGTCCCTGAGCGGACGCTTCCGCTCCCTCTTGGGGATGTGGGTTGCGTATATCATGTTCACCGTCCGCACTTGTGGGGGAAACCTCTTCTGTCCTCCAGTGTGCGGCTGTCGGGGTTCTTCCTCATCATCGCTATGCGGCCCCTTGTCCTTGTTTTCTGCAATTAACTTGCCGGCCTACTTGAACACCCAACAATCCCTGCTGGTGTGATTGGCTGGCTTGTCTGGGATGCCGTGTATTTGACACGAGCGATCGAGTATACGGTCCAAGCTGGACGGACCCGACGTACTTTGTTTGAATGGATTTTTCCGCTGACCGGGTTTAGAGCCTTTGAATCCGGCATTGACTGTTGTATCCTCAGTACTTTCGCCGTTAATGCGGCGCTTATGCTTGTTGCGACGTGACCTGCTATTGCCGTCCTTGGTACCTGAGGTACCATGGTTCTTTGATATGTTATTGCTGCGAGCCAACCAGCTGTCTTCTCCCGCACAAAAGCGGGTCATGAGCGTCGTGAGGGCTGCCATAGATTTAGGCTTTTCCTGACCAAGGTGTCGGGCTAGCCACTCGTCTTGGATGTTGTGCTTGAAAGCTGCTAACGCCTCCGCATCCGGACAGTTGACGATTTGATTTTTCTTTGTAAGGAACCGAGTCCAAAATTGCCTGGCCGACTCTTCTGGCTGTTGAATTATGTGGCTCAAGTCATCGGCGTCTGGTGGTCGCACATAAGTGCCCTGAAAGTTGTCGAGGAATGCGGCCTCCAGATCTTCCCAATAGCTAATGGAGTCCGCTGGCAAGCTATTAAGCCAATGCCGCGCTGGTCCTTTGAGTTTTAGTGGGAGGTACTTGATGGCATGTAAGTCATCACCGCGGGCCATGTGGATGTGGAGGAGGAAGTCCTCAATCCAAACCGCGGGGTCTGTAGTGCCGTCGTATGATTCAATGTTTACAGGTTTGAAACCTTCTGGGAATTGATGTTCCATTACTTCGTCTGTGAAGCATAAGGGGTGTGTGGCGCCTCTGTATTGGGCTATATCGCGACGCAGCTCGAATGGGTCCTGCCCGTTGTGTTCAGCCCGGCCGGATTTGCTTTTACTGTATCCAGCGTGACGTTTATCGTCTCGTAGAGTGGTGCACCCTCGTGATCCATAGATCGATCTTGAATGGTTTGCTTTGTTCTCCAATATGTCTCGCAGGTCTGGCGTATCTCCCCATGCCTTTTTATTTGAATGGCGTTGGGGTGGAGGCTGAGCTTTTGGCTGGAATGCCTCTCTATCGCGGCCACGAGGCGGCTGATCGGCCGTTTCATATGCTTCTTCCTCCAGTCGGGGAAGTAACCTGCGCCTTGGATAACTCTTGGAGGGACGCTCGAGTTTATATTGCTTAGCCGCGAGGACTTCAGTCCATTTGTCAGCTAGCAGATCTTGATCAGCTTGAAGCTGCTGCTGCTTTTTCTTTAGGCTATTTGCCGTGGCCATAAGCCTGCGCTTGAAGCGCTCTTGTTCGACGGGATCCTCTGGTATGGCGAATTCATCGTCGCCGAGGCTTGCCTCGTCTTCGGAGGGGGGCATGTAATTGTCATCCTCCTCCTCTCGGCCAGCCGCTCTCTCAGGAGAGCTGGCTCCTTCATCCTCCTGCTCTAAATCTTGCTGGAGGGGATTGTTGTTGTCTTCGGCGCTATCCAGAGTGTTATTATCTCCTGTGCCGGTATCACCACTTTTTCTTTGGTGGGACTTAGAGCGGCGCCGCTGACGTCGGCGCTTGGGTTGCTTCTTGGAGGGGTCATCCTCCGCTATCTCGTCGTCGTTGCCTTCATTGGGTGTATCCACCATGTATATGTCATACGACGAGGTGGCTGTCCAGTGCCCTGTAGGTGCTGGTTCATGTTCGTCTCCTACATCGTCGTCCATACCGTCGATGTCTTCGGAGTCGAAGTCAAGCATGTCGGTTAAATCATCGACAGTGGCTACAAAGTGGTTGGTGGGTGGGTGTCGGATTTCTTCGTCGTCCATCCCAATCCTGTTGGCCATAATCCGGCCAGGGCTCTCCTGACAAAGAGAGAGACCTTAGTGAATTCAGAATGTCGCCGAAGGGCGGGTGCTGAAATATATCCGCGGCGGTGAATTCCATGATCGGCGCCCACTCGGATTCGATTGGCAGGGGCGCGGATGGTTCGGGGTCCGGAAGAGAGTCCGACACCTTGGAGTCACGGGCTGTGCAGAGGATTATGCTGGTGTTTGGCTCGATCGCCGTCGAGACTAAAGCCCCTGAGGCGGTGTCTAACCACCCGTCCTCGATTGGCGCAGTTGGCTCCGAACTAAGGGTCGGAGCTGGTGCGGGCGCGGCTTCTGGGGTAGTGTTCGGTGGCAGAGCTAGGTCATACCCATCGCGACAGTGCGGCGCGCCCAGCTGTGGCTCGAATCCGTCGAAGATCAAGTCCCCACGGATGTTGGCCGTGTAATTCAAACTTCCAAATCTGACTTGATGGCCAGGGGCGTAGCTTTCAATCTGCTCCAGATGGCCAAGCGAATTAGCTCGAGTGCAAAGCCGCCGAATATGAAGATCTGTCCGGGGAGAAAAGTCTCACCCTGGACCGCATCGCTATCGATGATAGTAGGATCCATCAAGCCTAACGGCGATGACATAGAGGAACTCTTAATGAAAGCACCAATGTCGGTGTCAAAACCGGCGGATCTCGGGTAGGGGGTCCCGAACTGTGCATCTAGGCCGGATGGTTACAGGAGACAAGGGACACGAAGTTTTACCCAAGTTCGGGCCCTCTTGATGGAGGTAAAACCCTACGTCCTGCTTGATTAATATTGATGATATGGGTGTTACAAGAGTAGATCTACCACGAGATCAGAGAGGCTAAACCCTAGAAGCTAGCCTATGGTATGATTGTATGTTGTGATTGTTCGTCCTATGGACTAAAACCCTTCGGTTTATATAGACACCGGAGAGGGTTAGGGTTACACAAGGTTGGTTACAAAGGAGGAGATATCCATATACGTATTGCCTAGCTTGCCTTCCATGCCAAGTAGAGTCCCATCCGGACACGAGACAAAGTCTTCAATCTTGCATCCTCATAGTTTAACAGTCCGGCCAATGGAGATAGTCCGGCTATCCGGAGACCCCCTAATCCAGGACTCCCACAATGACCATCGATCCTCTCATCGAGAGGGGGTCAATCTCCATCAACATCTTCACCAGCACCATCTCCTCTCAAACCCTAGTTCATCTCTTGTATCCGATCTTTGTCTCAAATTCTCAGATTGGTACCTGTGGGTTGCTAGTAGTGTTGATTACTCCTTGTAGTTGATGCTAGTTGGTTTATTCGGTGGAAGATTATATGTTCAGATCCTTTATGCATATTAATACCCCTCTGATTATGAACATGAATATGATTTGTGAGTAGTTACGTTTGTTCCTGAGGACATGGGAGAAGTCTTGCTATAAGTAGTCATGTGAATTTGGTATTCGTTCGATATTTTGATGAGATTTATGTTGTCTTTCCTCTAGTGGTGTTATTTGAACGTCGACTACATGACACTTCACCATTGTATGGGCCTAGGGGAAGGCATTGGGAAGTAATAAGTAGATGATGGGTTGCTAGAGTGACAGAAGCTTAAACCCTAGTTTATGCGTTGCTTCGTATGGGGCTGATTTGGATCCATATGTTTCATGCTATGGTTAGGTTTACCTTAATTCTTCTTTCGTAGTTGTGGATGCTTGCGAGGGAGGTTAATCATAAGTGGGATTCTTGTCCAAGGAAGGGTAGTACCCAAGCACCGGTCCACCCACATATCAAATTATCAAAGTAACAAACGCGAATCATATGAACATGATGAAAACTAGCTTGACGATAATTCCCATGTGTCCTCGGGAGCGCTTTTCTTTATATAAGAGTTTGTCCAGGCTTGTCCTTTGCTACAAAAAGGATTGGGCCACCTTGCTGCATGTAACATCCCAAAATTCTAAATTTTGGAATTTTATATTAAATAAATAGTTTTGACTGATTGTTTGAGTGTGGTGTGGTTGCTTGTGTGAAATTGAGTGAAATTTGAAACTTTTTGAAAGTTGAATGAGAGGGAATAAAAGGACTTTCCCAAACTTTGAGTGTGGTGTGGTTGCTTATTTTTAGGTTTTCTTCGGTTTTTCTTTTAACGCCGATTTATTATTTAGTTAGGTTATTTAACGAACGTTCATCATTCATACTTCTGTAGTGAACGGTTTTTGTCGGTTTTGTTTCTGTAGTGAACGTTCGCTGATTAGTTTCTCTTTTGTAGCCAGGGACGTAGATGTAATTTTTTTTATAGTTTAGCCCCTGGATTTCAAACGATCACAACTTTTACACCGTTTATCCAAATCCAACAAAACCAACGCCCACATCTTCGTTATGATGCCATCTATCCAGTAAAACAACTTAAACATATTTTGGAAAGTTTAAAATTTGATTTCAAATAGATTTGAATTCAAACTTCTTTTGTTCATAACTCGAGTTTTATAACTCCGATTTAATTGATTCTTTTTGCAATTTGAAGCTCTTGACCTAAACTTTCTGATAAGACCAAATCCACCCAATTTTGGTAATTTTATGAATTGTTTTCTATTGCAAGAGTTATCTTTCTGTTTTCGAAGTTTTCCCAGATCTTTTCTTTGATTCTTTTGCATGATTGCTTATGTGTGGTTACTATTGCTTGCTTATGATAGATTGACCGGAGTGTGACGAGTAGAACTATCAGGATTTATGAGTGCTAATCATCTTCATCAACAGTACAAGGCAAGTTCACACTTTGATCATACTTTTCATACCCAGTTTTTATGCATTAGTTTTACCCTTAAACATTGCATGAGTAGGATTGATAACATGTGGGTATTGGGAAGTAGTTAATGAGGTAGGAACCTATTGTTTTGCATCCAAACCCAGGGTTTTGTTGCGTTATGCTTGCACTACTTTGCTATGCTCATAGAGTGGATTGGTATGTGAGATTTCATGGAATATGTGAGATTATATTAACTAAGGTAAACTTAAGGTGGCTACTTTAATACACATCTGGGTGGATTGGTTGGGGCACCCTGGGGATACCAGTAGATTACCCGTACGCCTGGGGAATCCAGTGTTGTCCTAGGAGATCCCGGGGGACCCGTGTGATCATCCTATGGTTCGCCACCCAGGCTCAAAGGGATCATAAGATTGTTCATGCTAGAAACTTCTGTGTGCAGCCACAAGCCATTATGGGCTCTGGCATAGTTGAGTAAGTTGTGGGAAACCTTTCAATGATGGGCTAGCAGATATAGGGGATTGTAGGTGTACCGGCCTCTATCGGTTAAGGGGACCTCTTCAGAAAGACTGTGTCTCGGTCATCCGTTTCTCAAACACCATGAAGTGCGAGAAATACAACAGAGGAGATCGTGTCTTGTGGGGAAAAGTGTGCAAACCTCTGCAGAGTGTACAAACTGATCATGATTAGCCGTGTCCCTGGTTATGGACATCTTGAGTATCTGGTATTTGGATTATTGATTTGATCTCATCACTTTACCTAATGGATTTTTTTGGGTTATTAATGATTTTGGGATTGAGTTGGGTTACCTTCTCAATATTTCAACAGACTTTGTAGTTAAATAAAATCCATTCCTTTGTTGTAGGAAAAAATTAGCTTTATCCAAAATTGAACATAGACCCTCCACCAGCCAAATATGCAAATAGAGATAGCCATTCTCATTTTTATCCTATGGTGTGAATCTGCCAGTACATTCAATGTACTGACCTACATGGCTGCAACGTCTCATGTTGCAGGAATCTTACGACGAGTAAGTTAGGGTTACGATTTCTACACTCAACTTTGCCGTTGGTGTTGATGAGAATCCACAACCTTGTTGTTACTTCCGCTATATGGATTGAGTAATAGTATTTACGTTACTTTATACATGTGATTTACCTCTGTTATAAATCCTCGAGTACTGTGTGTGTCAGCATATCGATCCAGGGATGACACTTAAGCACAAAGACTTGATCCATTTGGGTCGGGTCGCTACACTGCACCTTGTTTACTTTTGTTACTTGTTACCCGTTATGAATTACCTTATCACAAAACAATATGTTACCGATAATGTTTGTAGAGATTACCTTACTGAAAACCGCTTGTCATTTCCTTCTGCTCCTCGTTGGGTTCGACACTCTTACTTATTGAAAGGACTAGATATATCCCCTATACTTGTGGGTCATCACTATATTCTCTGATTTTTGTGAAAAGATTGTTGAGGTTTTCATGGATGATTTTTCCGTTTATGGAACTTCTTTTGATGATTGCTTAAGCAACCTTGATTGAGTTTTGCAGAGATGTGAGAAAACTATTCTTGTCTTGAATTGGGAGAAGTGCCACTTTATGGTTAATGAAGGTATTGTCTTGGGAAATAAAATTTCTGAACGAGGTATTGAGGTGGATAAAGCTAAAGTTGATGCAATTGAGTAAATGCCATGTCCTAAGAATATTAAATGTATTCGTAGTTTTCTTGGTCATGTTGGTTTTTATAGGAGGTTTATTGAAGACTTCTCTAAAATTTCTAGGCCTCTTACAAATCTTTTACAAAAGGATGTTCCATTTGTTTTTTACGATGATTGTGTAGAAGCCTTTGAAACACTTACGAATGCCTTAACTTCTGCACCTATTGTTCAACCACCTAATTGGAACTTGCCTTTTGAAATTATGTGTGATGCTAGTGATTATGCTGTTGGTGTTATTCTAGGACAGAGACTTGAGAGGAAATTAAATGTTATCCATTATGCTGGTAAAATGCTAGATAGTGCCCAAAAAATTATGCTACTACTGAAAAAGAATGTTTAGCAGTTGTGTTTGCTTGTGATAAATTCAGATCTTATATTTTTGATTCCAAAGTAATTGTTCACACTAATCAAGCTGCTATAAAATATCTTATGGAAAAGAAAGATGCTAAACCTAGACTCATTAGGTGGGTTCTTTTGCTACAAGAATTTGATTTACATATTACTGATAGGAAAGGAGCTGAGAATCCCGTAGCTGATAACTTTTCTAGGTTAGAAAATATTCTTGATGACCCACTACCTATTTATGATAGTTTTCCTGATGAACAACTACCTGGAATAAATGTTTCTCATAACACTCCTTGGTATGCTGACTATGCTAATTATATTGTTGCTAAATACATACCACCTAGTTTCACATATCAACAAAAGAAAAAAATCTAAGACATTACTTTTGGGATGACCCACATCTTTATAAAGGAGTAGATGGTATTATTAGATGTTGTGTACCTAAGCACGAACAGGGACAAATCCTATGGAAATGTCATTCCGAAGCTTATGGAGGACATCATGCAGGAGATAGAACTGCTCACAAGGTATTGCAATCTAGTTCTTATTGGCCTACTCTCTTCAATGATGCCCGTAAGTTTGTTTTATCTTGTAATGATTATCAAAGAATTGGTAATATCGGTAAGCGTCAGGAAATGCCTATGAATTATTCACTTGCTGTTGAACCATTTCATGTTTCGGGGTTTGATTATATGGGACCTTTTCCTTCCTCTAATGGGTATACACATATTTGGTTGTTGTTGATTATGTTACTAAGTGGGTAGAAGCTATTCCAACTAGTAGTGTTGATCATAACACTTCCATTAAAATGCTTAAAGAAGTTATTTTCCCTAGGTTTGGATGTTGGGGAACGTAGCATGCAATTTCAAAACATTTCCTACGATCAGGCAAGATCTATCTAGGAGATGCATAGCAAAGAGAGGGGCAGAGTGTGTCCACGTACCCTCATAGACCAAAAGCGGAAGCGTTAGGTTAACACGGTTGATGTAGTCAAACGTCTTCGCCATCCAACCGATCAAGTACCGAATGTACGACACCTCCGAGTTCAACACTCGTTCAGCTCGATGACGTCCCTCGAACTCTTCATCCATCAAAGTGTTGAGGGAGAGTTTTGTCAGCATGACGGCGTGGTGATGGTGATGGTGATGTGATCCGTGCAGGGCTTCGCCTAAGCACTACGACGCTTTGACCGGAGGAGTAAACTTTGGAGGGGGGCACTGCACACGGCTAAGAGAACAACTGTTGTGCTATGGGGTGCCCCTGCCCCCGTATATAAAGGAGGAAGGGAGGAGGACGTCGGCCTAGAGGGGGCGCGCCATGGGGAAAAACCGAATAGGACTCCAAGTCCTATTCGGCCCCTTCCTTTCTTACGGAGGGGGAAAGGCGAAGGTAGAGAGAAGAGGAGAGGGAAAGGGGGCGCACCCCCTCCCCTAGTCCAATTCGGACTCCCCATGGGAGGAGGGTGCAGCCACCCCTTGTGGGCTGCCTCCCCTCTCCTCTATGGCCCATGTAGGCCCATTACTTTCCCCGGGGGGTTCCGGTAACCCCTCGGTACTCCGAAAAATACCTGAACCACTCTGAAACCATTCTGGTGTTCAAATACCATTGTCCAATATATTAATCTTTACCTCTCGACCATTTCGAGACTATTCGTCATGTCTGTGATCTCGTCCGGGACTCCAAACAATCTTCAGTCACCAAAACACATAACTCATAATACAAATCGTCATCGAACGTTAAGCGTGTGGACCCTACGGGTTCGAGAACTATGTAGACATGACCGAGACACATCTTCAGTCAATAAACAACAGCGGAACCTGGATGCTCATATAGGTTCCTACATACTCTACGAAGATCTTTATCGGTCAAACCGCAATGACAACATCTGTAATCCCCTTTGTCATCGGTATGTTACTTGCGCGAGATTCGATCGTCGATGTCCTCATACCTAGTTCAATCTCATTACCGGCAAGTCTCTTTACTCATTCTGTAATGCATCATCCCGCAACTAACTCATTAGTCACATTTCTTCCAAGGCTTATCGTGATGTGCATTACCGAGAGGGCCCAGAGATACCTCTCCGATACTCAGAGTGACAAATCCTAATCTCGATCTATGCCAACCCAACAAACACCTTCGGAGACACCTGTAGAGCATCTTTATAATCACCCAGTTACGTTGTGACATTTGATAGCACACAAGGTGCTCCTCTGGTATTCGGGAGTTGCATAATCTCATAGTCAAAGGAATATGTATAAGTCATGAAGAAAGCAATAGCAATAAAACTTAATGATCATTATGCTAAGCTAACGGATGGGTCTTGTCCATCACATCATTCTCCTAATGATGTGATCCCATTCATCAAATGACAACACATGTCTATGGTCAGGAAACTTAACCATCTTTGATTAACGAGCTAGTCAAGTAGCGGCATACTAGGGACACTTTATTTTGTCTATGTATTCACACATGTACTAAGTTTCCGGTTAATACAATTCCAGCATGAATAATAAACATTTATCATGATATAAGGAAATATAAATAACAACTTTACTATTGCCTCTGGGGCATATTTCCTTCATTGGAGTCCCTAGATATTTAATGACCGATGGTCGTTCACACTTTATTCATGGTGCTTTCCGTAAAATGCTTGCTAAATATGATGTTAACCATAGAATTGCATCACCATCCTCAATCTAGTGGTCAAGTTGAGATTAGCAATAGAGAAATAAAGTTAATATTACAAAAGACTGTCAATAGGCCCCGGAAGAATTGATCTAAGAAATTGGATGATGCACTTTGGGCCTATAGAACAGCTTATAAAAATCCTATGGGTATGTCTCCTTATAAAATGGTTTATGGAAAAGCTTGTCATTTGCCTCTTGAGTTAGAACATAAAGCATATTGGGCAATTAAAGAACTCAACTACGATTTCAAACTTGCCGGAGAAAAGAGGTTATTTGATATTAGCTCGCTAGATGGATGGAGAACCCAAGATTATGAAAATGCCAAATTATTTAAAGAAAAAGTTAAAAGATGACATGATAAAAGGATCCAAAAGTAGGAATTCAAAGTGGGTGAATATGATCTTTTGTACAACTCTCATTTTAGATTCTTTGCAGGAAAACTTCTCTCTAAATGGGAAGGACCATATATTATCAAAGAGGTTTATTGTTCTGGAGCTATCAAAATAAATAATGCCGAAGGTACTAACCCGAAGGTGGTCAATGGGCAAAGAATTAAACACTATATCTCAGGTATGCCTATTAATGTTGAAAGTAATATTATTCAAACCATGACACCCAAGGAACACATAAAAGAAACCTTCCAGAACACTATAGAATCATGAAAAAATAGGAGGTACGTGATATGGTAAGTAAACGGAGTCCGAAAAATACACAAAAATATTTTCTATCAATTTTGGAATATTACAAAAATAGGAAAATAAGAAATAACATGAAGGCAACCAAGGACGTCATAAGACACCAGGGCGTGCCTGCCTTGCCTGGCGCGCCCAGGTGGGTTTTGCCCACCTCAGGCACCTTCCCGACTCCGTTTTCCCTTCGTTTTTCATGTTTCCCAAGATAAAAATATTTATATTCCCCCCGAACGTATTGACCACCATATCACAGAGAAATCTTTTGTTCTTCTTTCTTGTAGTTTTCTGAAAAATCTAGATCGCCATGGCCGCTTCGAGCTCCTCCAAGGACAAGTTCTTCGAGAGGGTAATCAACCCCTACTTGTCGGAGGTGGTGAAGCACCCTCAAACCATCGATATGTGTGAGGGGGTGCTCCAGATCCGGGACATTCAACGACCCAAAGGGAAGGGAACCGTGGAGGCCAGACTTGAAGCCATGGAGCAAGTGGTCTTCAAGTGCAAGGGCATGGTGGAGTGGGGACTCAACACCAATCACCTCATAATTATGGATTCCACCCATGATCTCAAGGTGCATGGCTGATCCATGAAGGACGTCATCTTCACCCTCAACGAGCAAATCAACTTTCTGCAAAGCCAAATCTATGATCTTGAAAGTGTAACTATCACTAGTACAACGAGCTCCTAAACAAACAGCTTTTAACCCCTTTCTGCGACGACATTTGGAACTGTCGCCATGTGTGTGTGGGCGATAGGAGGGTCCTTCCCACACGACCCAGAAACCATCGGGGATATGCCCTCCTGGCATACACGTTCGGCAAAATGAGGTCGTGTGCGACGGCGAGCGCTCAAATACGGAAATACGTACAGTAAAGCTAAAAAAATACAATTATATGGCGAAATTGTTTCTGGTCGCAAGTACATCCCACACAGTCAGTCCCCGCTATACGTTTTCGTTTGTATGTACATCCCACACAGTCGCTCCAAGGAAAACGTTTCCGTTCTTCAAAGGTACACCACACACAACTTTTCCCGTTAAATCATTTGCGTTATTGAATATATCACACACGGTCCGTGAAAGAAACTATGTGGCAAAGGCTGTCCATCACACAGAGTTTTTATGTGGTAAACGTTTGCGCAAGGTGGCCTAATGCAAACAGTTTTCAAGAGAAAGTCGTGTGTGATTGTTCATTGATCCAACGCGGGTTATTCCTAGAAGTTGTGTGCGTTGCTTGAGGTCATCGTCCACGGTATTTTTTCAACAACCGTTTGCAATAGCAAAACCCAATTAGCAGGCTAATTAGCCGATTATTCATAATCCATTTATTAATCTAATTGACATTTCATATTAAGCACACAATATATTTCATTTTCATAATTGAAATACATTAGAGTACAACATCATATAGTGTAGGATCGAAAGTATGTCTAGAGGGGGTGATTAGACTACTTGACCAAATAAAAACTTATCCTTGTCCCAATTTTAGTTCTTGGCAGATTTTAGCAACTTTGGACAGGGCAAGCAATCTTAACACAATTCAAGCAAGCATGCAAAGAGTATATGAGCAGCGGAAAGTAAAGCATGCAACTTGCAAGAATGTAAAGGGAAGGGTTTGGAGGATTCAAACACAATAGGAGACACGGATGTTTTTGTCGTGGTTCCGATAGGTGGTGCTATCGTACATCCACGTTGATGGAGACTTCAACCCACGAAGGGCAAAGGCTGCGCGAGTCCACGGAGGGCTCCACCCACGAAGGGTCCACGAAGAAGCAACCTTGTCTATCCCACCATGGTCGTCGCCCACGAAGGACTTGCCTCACTAGCGGTAGATCTTCATGAAGTAGGCGATCTCCTTGCCCTTACAAACTCCTTGGTTCAACTCCACAATCTTGTCGGAGGCTCCCAAGTGACACCTAGCCAATCTAGGAGACACCACTCTCCAAGAAGTAACAAATGGTGTGTTGATGATGAACTCCTTGCTCTTGTGCTTCAAATGATAGTCTCCCCAACACTCAACTCTCTCACACAAGATATGGATTTGGTGGAAAGTAGATTTGAGTGGAAAGCAACTTGGGGAAGGCTAGAGATCAAGATCCATATGGTAAGAATGGAATATCTTGGCCTCAACACAAGTGTAGGTGGTTCTCTCTCAGAAAAAGTAAGTTGGAAGTGTAGGTTTGATCTGATGGCTCTCTCCACGAATGAAGAGGTGATGGAGGGGTATGTATAGCCTCCACACAAAATCTAACCGTTACACAACTTGCCAATCTCGGTGGGACTGAATAGTTAAACTCGGTCGTACCGATTCAGCAAAGCTAGTGACCGTTAGGGTTTTTGGTGGGACCGGCATGCAACTCGGTAGGACCGATATGATTAGGGTTAGGGCATAACGTAATCTCGGTGAGACCAATTACACAAACTCGGTGAGACCGATTTTGGTAATAAGATAACCAGAGAGTTGGTCAGGTAAACTCGGTGGGACCGATCGCTCATTTTGGTGAGACCAAAACGTTATGAAGGGAAAACAGAGAGTTTACATTGCAATCTCGGTGGGACCGATCGCTCATCTCGGTAAGACCGAAATGTTATGAAGGGAAACGGAGAGATTACAATCCCATCTCGGTGAGACCGAGATCCCTATAGGTGAGACTGATTTGCCTAGGGTTTGTGGAAGTGGCTATGACAACTGAACTAGGTCGGCGTCGCATCTTCATTGTGCAGACAAAGATCTTGTTGTTTTTTGTCGCTAATTTCTTTATCCTAACAATCTTTCTCAGTTTCTTGACTTGACTAATATTCATGGACAACTCATTTGCCCATATGCAAAAAGGGTCGAACAGTGGGTCAAAACCTCTGACAGCAGGACTTACATGTGCAAGACCAAATTGTTAGAAACCTAAATATTAGAATGGTTCCTGCAATTGCACAATAATGTGCTATTAGACAACGGACCATGCACGTGCTAACCTCGATTGTAAACCTCAGTGCTTCTCATTGTTTCCCTGTAACACATATAAGGTAGTTAGTCATCAGGTTAAGTAAGGGTTCGCATGCTATTAGTAAAATATGTTGATGAAAAATAAGCACATTACAAATTCATCAGATTAATTCAAGCCACACGGAAAACCCATTTATCCAAACCAAGCATGATTAAGAACTAGGAAATATAGCACTTGTATATGGTTCTCATGTATTAAGTGCAGCCAAATTCGATTTATTCCTCACATGCACAACAATACAAAATTCTATCCATGACAATTGGGCATCGCATTGCAGAATTGAACCAAGCAGTTAACTACACACCACAACAAATGAACCAAACATTAACTGAGCACCACATTGCACAATATAACATACTCCTAATAGAAGATCAGATAGTTAACCGAACAGTTAACTACAACCAATTGTAGCAATTGTATTTGTTTCTCATGTATTTACTACAACCAAATTCAATTTATTCCTCACATGGTATACAATAATATAATGCACCCACAACTATTGAACATCGTATTGCAGAATTGAACCAAACAGTTAACTAAACACCACAACAAAAATGAACCAAATGTTAACTGAGCACCACATTGCACAATGTATAACCAAACCAAGTATGCTTGACAACTTGGAAATATAGCAATTGTATTCGTTTCTCATGTATTTTTGAAAGATATATTTGATTTATTTCTCGCATGGAAGACAATACAAAATTGTAGCCTGAAGAATTGAACATCACATTTGCAGAATTGAACCAAACAGTTAACTGAAGATGACAACTAATTAACAAAATAGTTAATAAGTGAGCACCACACTGCACGGCAAATAGAACATATACACTAGAGCAACAGATTGCATGGTAAAATTAGATAGCACAATTCACTAGAATTTGTGAAGGAAAGGCAGGAGCAGCACATGCAACGGGTAAACCGAGCATGCTTAACCGACGTAGCTAGCAAATGGCAAGGTGCTCCTTCAAGATCTGAGGGTCGACACGAATGGCAGCCATCGCGACCTCATCCACGCGTGCAGCCGCGATTTGCTTCTCCGCTGCCAAATGCTCCTTGAGGTCCTGGTTATACTGCGTGCACCATGGCTTAGGTCAGCACTTATTTGGTGGAGGGGTCGGTGATTTGGGTGGAAGGGGTCGCGCTCGCGCCGGCGGTCGGGGCATGTGGGATGTGGAAGGAGGAGGAGGATGGGGGTCGGGTGTGGATTACCTGCCTGGATAGGCAAGGCCGAGGAGCATGAAGGAGGGTCGCCGGCGAGGAGGCGGCGGCGCTGCAAGCAAGGAGTGAAGGTTTCAACTTGGAATGGAAGGCGGAAAAAAGGGAAATGCGGATTTTGGTAAGGGGAGGTGCGGGGAGGTAGATATTTCCGGGGAAGCCGAAAATTTGGAATCGCTTCAGCGAAAAAACTGGCGCGCAAAGTGTCATCAGACATGGTCCCTTATTCAGAACTATGTACGATATGTGAACATCACAAATGATTCAGATAGCTTAACCCGTGTGTGTTGAGTTTGAACGTTAAAAATTTTGGTTTGAATTTTCATGGTTACAGTCATCCACGTCATTGCATAATTTGGGTACACAAAGGAGACTAACTTCTTAATCGAGCAAGTTTAGCAATTAAACTGAGCTAGTTGACCTAAACATTAATCTAACAAATTAAAGACCGGCGCTCTTAATTAAACAAAACAAAGAGTACTACTATGGCTGGTGCTCGTCGATCTCCGCCGTCGCCTCCATGTCCAGCTCGCGCCCGACGGTCTCATGGGGAAGGGGCTCCATGGCATCAATTGCACCATACTCGGCAAGCATCTCGCCATCCGCATCCACCATATCTTTGGAATAGGCCGCCACGAGCTGGGCATGGGCGGCCATGATCTGGGCTCTGGCGGGCTCCGTCGTGGCAAGGTATGCCGCGCAGGAACGAACGGCTGCTCGAACTCTCTCGGCGGTTGCCAGCTCTTCGGCCATGGGTTGCCGACCATTGTCGGAGAAGCTTCGTTAAATTTTTCTGGTGACCGCCACGAGCTGGGCGTGGACGGCCTCAACATGGTAGTGGGCGGCCTCCAACAGGGCTAAGGCCGCCGCTGTGGAACGGACAGCTGTCGTGCCACTCTCGCCAGTTGCTATCCCCGAGGCAGATGCTGCCGCCGCCTGAGAAGCAACAACGGCCATTTGGGCTGCCTTGGCCGCCTGGACGCAGACTGCGGTCGCCCTCATGAAGCTTGTCAGCACATGCCTGGCGGCTGCGGCCGCGCTCTCGCTGGAGTGGGCCGCCGAAGTTGCCCTCATGACGTGGGTCCATGTCCCCATCTTTCACTGGCGACGAATGAATAGTGAAATGATATTTGGGGAGTGAGCTAGTGTGCTTCACACGCCGGCTGTGGACTGTAGCCGACACACCTTCTCTCGTAAGCCATAGGCGTACTATACACCGACGGTGCTCTAGATTTTGTCCTGCATCTCACACGGTTGGTGATAATAAACTGTGTGCGATCTACTTGATTTATCGTCTTGATTTGAATTATGTAATGGGGTCATAGCTACAAAGGATGGTGTTTGAATTGTTAGAACTTTTATCTGCAGTGAACATGCAACTACAGGTGTGTCGTCAAAAAAATTGGAATTATTCATGGTTCGTTTGGACGTTTTTATATATTAACTTGGTTTTGTAGGCATTTCAGGAGCATGATTCTAATTTCAACTACATGCACATGCTCTAGTGCATGTAAACGGGTTGAAAAAACAAATATGTGTCCTTGGTTGCATGTTTAGGTCCCATGCAAGAAATGGAAATGAATGTCACACACCCTGCCACCGTCACTCGGCCGCAAACATTGAGATACCTAGTTTTTAAATTATAGCAAATCCAAAACTCGACCGAAATTCATGAAACTTGGCATTCTATCATGGAGCGGCATCAACATACCGTGGTAAAAAATTTGTCCCATTTGGGGCAGGTTTGGATATAAGCTTCTCACAAACCAGAGCTTCTCACAACAAGCGTGATGGTTTCGGTAGGGAACGTGCCACCTTTGGGAACGAAATGATATCCATTGCCTCTTATTGCTTTCAAAAATTTTAGAGTGTCAACATAGAACAACAGGAGTGTTGTTTTCAATTTTGGAAATTTTCGGGGTTTGTTTGGACATTTTTATACATTAACTGGGTTTTCCAGGCATTTTATGTGCATAATTCAAGTTTGAACTATATGCATATTCTCCAGTGCATATAAATTGGTTGAAAAATCAAATCTGTGTCCTTGGGTGCATGCTTAGGTCCCATGCAAGAAATGGGAATGAATTTCAAACACCAGGGCACCATTGATTGTTGGCAAAACATTGAGATGCATGGTTTTTAAATTCTAGTAAATCAAAAACTCGTCTGAAATTCATGAAACTTGGCAAGCTATCATGGAGCAGCATCAACATACCGTGGTAAAAATTTTGTCCCATTTGGGGCAGGTTTGGGTATATGATTCTCACAAACCGGAGCTTCTCACAACAAGCATGATGGTTTTTGGTAGGGAGCGTCCCGCCTTTGGGGACGAAACGATATCCATTGCCTCTTATTGCTTTCAAATTTTTTTCTCGTGTCAACATAGAGCAATAGTAGTGTTGTGTTAATTTTTGTGATTTTTCGGGGTTCGTTTAGACATTTTTATGCATTAACTGAGTTTTCAATGCATTTATGTGCATAATTCAAATGTGAACTACATGCACATGCTCCAGTGCATATAAATTGGTTGAAAAATAAAATTTGTGTCCTTGGTGCATGCTTAGGTCCCATGCAAGAAATGGGAATGAATTTCAAACACTTGGGCACCGTTGATTGCCGGCAAAACATTGAGATGCCTGGTTTTCTAATTCTAGTCAATCCAAAACTCGTCTGAAATTCATGAAACTTGGCATGCTATCATGGAGCGGCATCAACATGCTATGCAAAAAAAATGGTCCCATTTGGGGCAGGTTTGGGTATATGCTTCTCACAAACCGGAGCTTCTCACAACAAGCATGATGGTTTTCGGTAGGGAACGTCCCACCTTTGGGGATGAAACGATATCCATTGCCTCTTATTGCTTTCAAATTTTTTTCTTGTGTCAACGTAGAACAACAGGAGTGTTGTGTGAATTTTTGTGATTTTTCAGGGTTCGTTTGGACATTTTAATGCATTAACTAAGTTTTCAATGCATTTATGTGCATAATTCAAATTTGAACTACATGCACATGCTCCAGTGCATATAAATTGGTTGAAAAATCAAATCTGTGTCCTTGGGTGCATGCTTAGGTCCCATGCAAGAAATGGTAATGAATTTCAAACACCAAGACACCGTTGATTGCTGGCAAAACATTGAGATGCCTGGTTTTTAAGTTCTAGTAAATCCAAAACTCATCAGAAATTCATGAAACTTGGCATGCTATCATGGAATGGGACCCGACATGCTGTGGTATTTTTCGTGTCCATTTTAAGAGAAGGCGCACTCAAATAATGACAGCCAACAAAGGCATTTTGAAAAAATAGCTACCACTTTAATATCTCAAACGTTTGTATAATTCAAACCGTGTGCGTTCTGTTAACCATTCACGTGACGCCACATGTCTTGGTTTTAATGGTTGTAGGAGGTGCCGTACGGATAGCTGCTTGACCTTGACTGAACGGGAGGCGTGCGAGCGCCATCCGGTGCGCAGGCTGACCGAGAGGCGTGCAAGTTGTCCTCGAGTGCGGAGGCTCACCGAGAAGCGTGTGAGTTGTACGCTGCGCATGCTCACTGGGAAGCAAGCCCTTTGACTTCCATGGCCGCCCGCCTTGCTCGCATCCTCTCCATTAATGACGCCCAAGCCGCAGTTTAATTTGCTTTTTAAATAAAAACACTCATCGAAAACGTTTTAGTCAGAATACCCGTATGCAAACCGACAGCTTCCCAAGGAAGCCAAAAGAAAATGTGTCGAGCAGGATTTCTGCAGCTCTTGATCGCAAATGTTTTAGATAGAACACCCGGATGCAAAGTGAGAGCAGCGCATGATTTGTGCATCCCTTCAACACAAACAGTTGTTTTGGATGACCCATGTGCAACCACGTACAAACAATTTGGTAAATTTTGCATCTGTCATATTGGGTATGTTGCCATTTGTCAAACTGGAAAGATTTACATTTGTTGATCTAGTAACATTGACATTTGTCAATCTGTAGGATCGAAAGTATGTCTAGAGGGGGGTGATTAGACTACTTGATCAAATAAAACTTATCCTTTTCCCAATTTTAGTTCTTGGAAGATTTTAGCAACTTTGGACAAGTCAAGCAATCTTAACACAATTCAAGAAAGCATGCAAAGAGTATATGAGCAGAGGAAAGTAAAGCATGCAACTTGCAAGAATGTAAAGGGAAGGGTTTGGAGGATTCAAACGCAATAGGAGACATGGATGTTTTTGTCGTGGTTCCGATAGGTGGTGCTATCGTACATCCACGTTGATGGAGACTTCAACCCACGAAGGGCAAAGGCTGCGCGAGTCCACGGAGGGCTCCACCCACGAAGGGTCCACGAAGAAGCATCCTTGTCTATCCCACCATGGCCGTCGCCCACGAAGGACTTGCCTCACTAGCGGTAGATCTTCATGAAGTAGGCGATCTCCTTGCCCTTACAAACTCCTTGGTTCAACTCCACAATCTTGTCGGAGGCTCCCAAGTGACACCTAGCCAATCTAGGAGACACCACTCTGCAAGAAGTAACAAATGGTGTGTTGATGATGAACTCCTTGCGCTTGTGCTTCAAATGATAGTCTCCCCAACACTCAACTCTCTCTCGCAAGATATGGATTTGGTGGATTTGAGTGGAAAGCAACTTGGGGAAGGCTAGAGATCAAGATTCATATGGTAGGAATGGAATATCTTGGCCTCAACACAAGTGTAGGTGGTTTCTCTCTCAGAAAAAGTAAGTTGGAAGTGTAGGTTCGTTCTGATGGCTCTCTCCACGAATGAAGAGGAGGTGGAGGGGTATATATAGCCTCCACACAAAATCTAACTAATACACACCACTTGCAAATCTCGGTGGGACCAAATTGATAAACTCGGTCGGACCGATTCAGCAAATCTAGTGACCGTTAGGATTTTCGGTGGGACCGACATGCAACTCGGTAGAACCAATATGGTTAGGGTTCGGGCATAATGTAATCTCGGTGAGACCGATTGCACAAACTCGGTGAGACCGATTTTGGTAATAAGCTAACCAGAGAGTTTATCAGGTAAACTCGATGGGATCGATTCGCTCATTTTGGTGAGACCAAAATGTTACGAAAGGGAAATAGAGAGTTTACATTGCAATCTCGGTGGGACCGATCGCTCATCTCGGTGGGACCGAAACATTACAGAGGGAAACAGAGAGATTACAATCCCATCTCGGTCAGACCGAGATCCCTATCAGTGAGACCGATTTGCCTAGAGTTTGTGGGAGTGGCTATGACATATGAACTTGGTGGCACCGGATAGAAAGAGTCGGTGGGGGCGAGTTTGACTTTTGTTTTAGGTCATATGTGGATGTGAGAAAGTAGTTGAGGGCTTTGGAGCATATCACTCAGCATTTTGAGCAAGAGCCTCATTAAGCAACAACTCATCCCTCCTTGATAGTACTGGCTTTTCCTATAGACTCAATGTGATCTTGGATCACAAAAATAGAAAATGTAGAGTCTTGAGCTTTGAGCTTGAGCCAATCCTTTTGTCCTTAGCATTTTGAGGGGTCCACTTTTCGCATCCATGCCATGCCAATCATTGAGCTTTCCTGAGATATTACTCTTGAAATAACATTAGCTCAATGAGCTATATGTTGTTAGGAATTACCAAAACCACCTACGGATAGTTGCACTTTCAATCTCCCCCTTTTTGGTAATTGATGACAACATATAGATCAAAGCTTCGACAAATGATAATAAGAGTGAAAAACATAGTCGCTTTGAGAAGAATGTGAAAAGCAAGAGCTCCCCCTAAATTTGTGCATAGTTTAAGATTTGCTTTGGACTGCAAATGCATAATGAGTTTGGATCATGGGTTACTCTTCCAAGTCACATACATCTTGGTGGAGCGCTCAAAATGATAATAGTTAAATACATGCACTCATCACCAAGTAAAGTGAATGATCATATGGGGATATAAAGGGATAATGTCATCCAACAAGCATTAAGGTAGCATATGATCAAACACATGATCATCCAAGTATCACACAAAAGCATAAAGTATCTCAAACAAGCAAATAACAAAGTTCAACCACCAAAAAACAAGAGAGAACAAAGAGCAACACTCTCTCTCGAAGCCTATGATCTATACATTTTATCCCCCTTTGGCAACAAGTTACCAAAAAGTTCATAAAAATGCATAGTGCTAGATCGACTCTCAGGCTTGGTCTTTAGGTGGTGGTGTATATAAAACTCCAAGGACGAAGGCATCAATTGATGTAGATGGAGCTGGTGGAGTGGGTGCTGGAGCTAGTGGCACTGAAGCTGTAGCAGGTGCAGATGAAGTTGCTCTGGTGTCTGTAACTGGCACTGCAGTAGATCTCTGTCCTATGGGCACTCTAGCAAAATCATCAGTGGTAGACTTGCCCTTCTTCTCCTGCACTTCATCCTGAAGTTGCTCAACAACTGATTGTATCTCAGTGACCTTCACGTCTAAATCATAGAAATTCTGCTCCATGATCCTCTCCAAGCTCTCCTAGTTTTGAGTCAGGGTGGCCAATCCCTTCTCAATCCTCAGAGTGGAGGCAATCAAGTAGCCAAGCTGATCTTGCTTGCTCTTCAGAAGATACCGAGATGCCTCATCAATGGCTGGCGTCTTTGCAGCCTTTTCAGTCCTTGCCTTCTCCCTCTTTGCTTGTGCTTGCATAGAAGATGGTTCACTCTCATCCATCACCACAGTGTTGTCCTCGAAGTCTGGGTAGATGGGCATATGTTCCTTGTCCAAGAGATATGTGCCAGTGCCCATCTTGGAGTTGATTAGCTCCTGGATCTGTGGGGCATACCCACAACTTCTCTTCTGATCTGTAGCTGTTCTCTTTATGGTTTACACAATTAGGCTCGTGACTTTGAACTTTTGAGGCACATCAAATATGTGAAGCATGTTAATTGCATGGCCTCTGATCATCTTGTGATCACCTGACTTTGGCAATAGAGTGTGCCTGAGGATCCAGTTGATTGTTGGCAAACCTGATAGAAGGTAATGTACTGATCCAAATTTGTGTGTCTCAAGAGCAGCATCTGGGATTTCTCTGTACATATGTGCAATGGTGTTGTGATCCTTCTTCTTCTTGGCATAGACATCCAAGTCATCTCCATTCTCCTTAGGAGCATTGATCAATTTTGCCCATTCTTCAATTGTTGACGGGTACCTAGTACCTTCAGACATCCAGACAATCCTTACATCTGGGTAGAAATGAGCTGTGGAGTAGAACTGCATAACAAGCTCATCATTCCACTTTGTGAGCTTCTGAGCCACAAACTCATCAACTCCACATGCCTTGAAGCTATCACATACACCAGGGAAGTGATCCTCATTTTCCTTAATGAATTTCCAATCAACCCATCTCATGTCACACACTATGGGCTTCTTGTCAAGTAAAACAGTCTCATAGAAGTCCTGTTGTTCCTTAGTGTGGAATCTGTAGTCCACAGCAGTCCTTCTCCTGGTGGCATATGGATCAGACTCTCTCCATAGCCTCAATCCTGAATCCTTCCTGATTTTCATATTCTCTGCAACTGGGTGTGCATCATTGTGATCAGGGATCTTGGGCTTCAACTTCCTCAAAACAACAGAATCATCTTCCTCTTCTTCTTCAGCAGCTTGAGGCACTGGGGCGTTGTTCTTCTCCTGAGCAGGGATGTTCCTGGTGCTCCTCTTGGGTTTTGTCTTTGGAGCTAGAGCAGCAGTCTTAGGAGCAGTTTTGGGCTTAGATGGAGCAGCCCCTACCTTAATTGCATCTCCCATAAGCTTTTGGGCTTTGGGTGCTGGTGTTGTATCCTCTTCCTCTTCCTCTTCTTCAGAATCTCTCATCATTGAAGGTTTACCAATAACTCTGGCAATGGTCTTCTTGACCCTTTCTTTCCTTTTCTTCTCTGCCACAACCTGTTCTTTGGGTGCAGATCCCAAAGTTTCTTGAGTGGATGTTCTGGCCTTTGACATAGGAACTCTCTTGGCAGGAATCTTTGTCTTCATTCCTGGCTTAGTGGCAGTAGCTGTGCCATATTCCTTTTTCAGAACTTTCCTATTTGAGGTGGTCTCTTCCTCAACAGCCACATAGTCCTCATCCTCAGAATCTGAGGTTCTCTTCTTTCTGGCCCTAGTGGCTGCCTTAGGCAAGTTGCTGGGTGTACTCCTGCTTCCCTCATCATAGCTGCTAGAGGGACTAGTGCCCTCACTTATGTGAACTTGCTCCTCAGACTTGTTCTGACTGTCACTCTGATCTTACATGATGCAAACACTGACAGCAGACCCTGTGAATAGATATAGATGAGATAGATTGGATGAGCATCACAAAGTACAGAGGTTTTTGCAAAAGAATGAGTTAAAAACTTAGTTTTAGTTTTCCACAGAAAGCATTTCGGATCTACCGATTTGAAAATTCGGTGATATCGAAGCAGCTTTTGGAACCTAAACTAGTGAACTCGGTCAGACCGAGTCACAGTTTGGTGGCACCGAAACTGCTAGGGTTTCACAAAGAATTGAACTCGGTCACACCGATTTGCAATTCTCGGTCAGACCGAGAATCACATGTGCAATGGCCTTAGCCAAATCGGTGGATCCGATTTCAACAACTCGGTTGGTCCGAGATGATTTCGGCGGAAACCTAACCCTAAATTTTCAATCCACAACTAAACTACGGAGTGATTTCGCTGGATAGAGTGATCTCAATCGTGGCAAGATACATGGCAAAACAATGTGCTAGGAATAGGAGTGAGATTAGCACAAGGATGAAATCCATACCCTAAGTGCGGTGATGGACCTGCTACAGCGGCAACGGCGGAGACGATTTCCATTGACGGCGGCGGAGACCAGCAGCGGGAGGCAGCTGGCGATGAGGAGGACGATCCGGAGACCCAGGGAGGCAGAGCAGGCTAAGCGCGGGCGAAGGGGTTCAGAGAATTTTCCAAATTTTGGCCCGGGGATATATATAGCCTGACCTTGTCGGTGTGACCGAGTGGAACAACTCGGTGGCACCTAGATGCATAACTCCAAGCAGTTACTGCAACTCGGTGTGACCAAAAAGTTCAAATGGTTACACCGAGATTGAAAACCTAGATCGACTTAGTGATCTCGGTATGACCGAAATGGATGAATCGGTCAGACCAAAACGCACAAAGAAGTTTTGGAAGTTTAAGTCTATGATGAATCGGGGACTCCGAGTGCTCCTCACACAGAGTGGTTCGAATCTGACTTGATCAAACTTTGTGATGTAGCATGAATAGAGTTTGAGACAAGAAAAGCATAGATAGCTAAAGAAGGTTCTTAGGCATTCTTGTCCATCCACTTGGCAAAAGAAAAAGGAACCAAACAATCAAAACAACAAGTGGATGTCCTCGAATGAGTAAATTATGCAACCAACATGCTCACACAATAAAATGGCAAATGAAACATGTGGCAAATCATGCACAACCAATTCTAGCATCTATCAAGCAATTGGCGATGACTAGGTCATCTATATATGAGTATATTGACTTAGGAGTCAAATGAGAACATTTGATCATAGGTCATACTCATCGTTTAAGCACAAGTGGGGTTACCACTTTTGCATAAAGCATTGTTGTGTTCACACCATTAGAGTTGCTTTAGCTCAATTCTTAGAGTAAAGCTCCCCCTAGATGTGAGATCCCCCCTAAGAGGGATGAACTAACCTTGGGTTTTGTCGATGATGACTTCATGTAGGTGTTGAAGATGTGGATGCTCAATGTTGATGTAGATTATTTGGAGCAATCCTTTGGAGTGAGTTGCACTTTCAATACCTACACGGGTTAGTCCCACAAGGAACAAACAAGGATATCCATAGACATAGAGTGATGCACACACAAGATGATGTCTATGAAAGCATTAGGTTACCTTGTCCCTTGTCTTACCAACAAGAGGGTTTGTGACTCCTTGAACTAGTGCAAGATGTGGAAGTTGATTGCACTTGTTCTTGCCAAAATGATATGAGTGAGGTATGCTGGCGGAGTCACCCTCAGGAACTCTCTAGTTCTTCTTCTTCGGGATCCACATTATCTTAATGGGAATCCTTGGAGTTGTAGTCGTACTTGATGAAGTAGAACTTGATGTAGTCATGGGAACCCACTTGACCAAGGCCTTGGGTGCTTATTCAAATGCATCAATTTCCTCTTGAAGCTTATCCTTGCCTTTTTGCTCGTGGTCTTGTGGTGGAAGATCATCTTGAGCTTGTGTCCCTTTGAAGGAAGTAGGATCATACTTCTTTTGTTGAGGAACAAACTTCATCTTGGGGTATTGATCTTCTTCCCACTCAACTCCATTGGCATTGAACTTTCGTTCAAAACCAACACCTTGGTTCTTCCGGTGCCTTCCTTGCTTGCGTACAATTTCCTCGAATTGCTTACTCCCAGCAAGGCTCTTGTAAACACCTTTCTCTATAATTCCCTTCAATAAGCTATTTTCCTGCTCAAGTGTAACTTGGCTAAGAGAATCATTAGTGGAATCAAGAGAACTACTAGAAGCAACAATATTGGATTTAGCATGATTATTGTTACTACTAGAAGAAGAATCTTTCTTGTTCTTGTTACTAGACTTGACTTGAGGCATGTAAGTGGATAAGAGTAAATGCTTGGCAATATAAGAAGAAATTTTCTTGCGAAGATCATCATTGATTGCCTTTAAAAACTCATGCTCTTGCTCAAGGTTGAGCTTTTCAAAGCGTAATTTCTCATGAGTCCTTAAAAGTTCTCGATGATCTCCTAAGATAGTTTCATGAGCTAACTTAAGAGTGTTTAGTTCTTTAGTTAGAAACTCAATCTTCTCCTTATCATTGTCATTCATTTTATCTTGATTAGCATGATTAATTGACGTTTCATCATAGTATTAATCACTAGAGTTGTCAACAAGTAAATCATCATCACCTAACAAGTCATCTTCATCACTATTGAAATCAACATACTCGGGGTGTGATACCTTTGGGCCTTTAGCCATGAAGCATCTTCCAAGTCATTCATTTGGTGAATCAAATATGTCGTAGGAGTTGGTTGACACAAGTGCTAGACTGGCAACACCTTCATCTTGAGTATATTCGGAGTTGGAGTGATAGCTTCTCTCGGAGTGATTGTCGGAGTTGGAGCCGGATACCCATTCACCAACATGAGCTTGATGTCTTCGTTTTGTGTAGCTCCTTGATAACTTGTCCTTCCTTTCCGAATCCTTGCTTCTCCGGGATGTTCTTCATTCATAACAATCATCTCTAGTCCTTCTCTCTCTTGATGGTGATTCTTCTCTTCTACTTCTTCTTTCTGGAGAATCTTCTCTTCTCTAGTAGGGTGTCGTACACTCATTGGAATAGTGTCTGGGTCTTCCACAATTGTAGCAATTTCTCTCTCGACTAGAAGATCTTTTGTTATTGTAGGACCTTGACTTGGAACTTCACTCTTTGCTTCTATTCTTGTAGAACTTGTTGAAGTTCTTCACCATTAGGCTCAATTCTTCATTGAAGGTTTGTTTCTCACTTGATGATGTGGGAGCTTCACATGAGGCTTTGTAAGCACCACTTGACTTGTTATGGAGCTCCTCCTTATCCTTGAGTGACATCTCATGAGCAACAATTCTTCCAATGACTTCCGTTGGCTTGAGATCTTTGTAATTGGCCATCATTTGGATCAATGTGCATACGGTACCATATTTTCCGTCCAAAGCTCTTAGGATCTTCTTGATGATGAATTTGTCGGTCATCTCTTCACTTCCTAAGCCGGCGATCTCATTTGTGATAAGAGCAAGCCTAGAGTAAATTTCAGCGACACCTTCACCATCCTTCATTTTGAACTTGTCAAGCTGACTTTGAAGCACATCCAACTTGGATTCCTTAACGGAGTCGGTACCTTCGTGCATATCAATCAAAGTATCCCAAATTTCCTTTGCATTCTCAAGACGGCTGATTTTGTTGAATTCTTCGGGGCACAATCTGTTGAAGAGGATATCACAAGCTCGAGCATTGTATTGCAGCATCTTCAACTATTCCGTGGTAGCTTCACGGTTCGGTTCTCTCCCATCAAAGAATTCACCTTGCAAGCCAATACACACAATAGCCCATACGGTGGGGTTATGTCCAAGAATATGCATTTTCATCTTATGCTTCCAACTATCAAAATTAGTACCATCAAAGTAAGGACCTCTACGGTGGTAATTTCCCTCGCTAGACGCCATACTCTCCTAGGTTGTGAAACCGAGGCTATGACTACCAAAAGCTATGGAAATCAAAGAAAATGGAGACCAAAGCTTTGATACCACTTGTAGGATCGAAAGTATGTCTAGAGGGGGGGGTGATTAGACTACTTGACCAAATAAAACTTATCCTTTTCCCAATTTTAGTTCTTGGCAGATTTTAGCAACTTTGGACAAGTCAAGAAATCTTAACACAATTCAAGCAAGCATGCAAAGAGTATATGAGCAGCAGAAAGTAAAGCATGCAACTTGCAAGAATGTAAAGGGAAGGGTTTGGAGGATTCAAACGCAATAGGAGACACGGATGTTTTTGTCGTGGTTCCGATAGGTGGTGCTATCGTACATCCACGTTGATGGAGATTTCAACCCACGAAGGGTAACGGCTGCGCGAGTCCATGGAGGGCTCCACCCATGAAGGGTCCACGAAGAAGCATCCTTGTCTATCCCACCATGGTCGTCGCCCACGAAGGACTTGCCTCACTAGCGGTAGATCTTCACGAAGTAGGCGATCTCCTTGCCCTTATTAACTCCTTGGTTCAACTCCACAATCTTGTCGGAGGCTCCCAAGTGACACCTAGCCAATCTAGGAGACACCACTCTCCAAGAAGTAACAAATGGTGTGTTGATGATGAACTCCTTGCTCTTGTGCTTCAAATGATAGTCTCCCAAACACTCAACCCTCTCTCACAGGATATGGATTTGGTGGAAAGAAGATTTGAGTGGAAAGCAGCTTGGTGAAGGCTAGAGATCAAGATTCATATGGTAGGAATGGAATATCTTGGCCTCAACACAAGTGTAGGTGGTTCTCTCTTAGAAAAAGTAAGCTGGAAGTGTAGGTTCATTCTGATGGCTCTCTCCACGAATGAAGAGGAGGTGGAGGGGTATATATAGCCTCCACACAAAATCTAACCGTTACACACCACTTGTCAATCTCGGTGGGACCGAATTGACAAACTCGGTCAGACCGATTCAGCAAAGCTAGTGACCGTTAGGATTTTCGGTGGGACCGACATGCAACTCGGTAGAACCGATATGGTTAGGGTTAGGGCATAACGTAATCTCGGCGAGACCAATTACACAAACTCGGTGAGACCAATTTTGGCAATAAGCTAACCAGAGAGTTGGTCAGGTAAACTCGGTGGGACCGATTCGCTCATTTCGGTGAGACCGAAATGTTACAAAAGGGAAACAGAGAGTTTACATTGCAATCTCGGTGGGACCGATCGCTCATCTCGGTGGGACCGAAACGTTACGAAGGGAAACCGAGAGATTACAATCCCATCTCGGTGAGATCGAGATCCCTATCAGTGAGACCGATTTGCCTACGGTTTGTGGCAGTGGCTATGACATCTGAACTCAGTGGCGCCGGATAGAAAGAATCGGTGGGGCCGAGTTTGACTTTTGGTTTAGGTCATATGTGGATTTGAGAAAGTAGTTGAGGGCTTTGGAGCATATCACTGAGCATTTTGAGCAAGAGCATCATTAAGTAACACATCATCCCTCCTTGATAGTATTGGCTTTTCCTATAGACTCAATGTGATCTTGGATCACAAAAATAGAAAATGTAGAGTCTTGAGCTTTGAGCTTGAGCCAATCCTTTTGTCCTTAGCATTTTGAGGGGTCCACTTTTCTCATCCATGCCATGCCAATCATTGAGCTTTCCTGAGATATTAATCTTGAAATAGCATTAGCTCAATGAGCTATATGTTGTTAGGAATTACCAAAACCACCTAGGGATAGTTGCACTTTCACAATCCTTGTAACACTGCGATTTGTCAAAATAGGCAGCTAGAAATCATTAGCATAATCTAATTTTTGCAACTAAAATTTAGTAATTAAGCATAAATTTCATTCATAGATGAAGCAGTCGTTCTTAATTTATACAAACAGTTCAACTCGATAGCTGAACCGACCAAACTTCTTCACAATTGTTTCCAGCCACGTATTGAAATAGCTCGTTCAGCTATGTAACACCCCAGTGTCATGCTATAGTAATCCCCTGTTAATGGTGCCATGTCATCATGTTACTGTTGCTACTCTTGACTTGATCCAAATCACAATTCAAATTCAAATCCAATCAAAAGTCAAAAATTCATATTTGTTAGACATGAAATCTAAAATGTTCATCTTGTGGCAAATAATCCATAACAAATTATGGTGGTGAACCAACTTTTTATGAAGTGGTTTAATTCCCCAAAACAATTAAAGCAGTGGTTAAAGCAATTATTTGAATGTTTCTAAATTATAAAAGTTGCAAACTATATCAAAAGCCTCACTATCTTTTTGTGGTAGTGCCAACTTCTACAGTGTAGTTATGTAGCCAAGTCCCACATTTTACAGTGTCCTTTTTGGCAGCTCTTTTATTGCAAAACAATTTTTCTGTAAAAAGAAAAGAGCAAAAGAGAGAAAAAGGAGGAAGCCCCTACCCCTGGGCTTTGGCCCAGCAGAACCACCCGACCAGGCCCAGTCCATCTTCTCCCCCGGTCATCTTCTTCTGTTCATGATCGCGCCCGAACAGGAGCTCGCTCCTGTCAAACCTCCTCGTCGACGCCGTCCCGGAGGGGATAAGGCCCCGATGCCTCGAGCTTCCCTGTCTCGACTCCCCACTTGCCTCCTCGCCTCCCAGATCCACCCCGCTCTCCCTCTTCCTCTCGCCCATGCTTCCCCTCCAGATCTGCAGCGTCTGAGCACGTCCATGGCCGCGCCGGCATTGTAGCCATGGACACCAGCCACCGCTTGCTGTTCCAAGGAGTCTGGGAGCCCCGGCAGGTTCTTCTTCATCGACAACACCACCGCATCGAAGCCGGGGAGCACTAGTGACGCCGCTCACTTTCGTTCTCTTCGTCGGTGTCCGCCTCATCCCCCATGCCAATCCGCTCATCACCGACTGTCCCCGGCCTCGACGAGCCCACCCCGAGCTTCGTTGTGAGCCCCGTCTCCTCCTCAACCTCCCATAAATTCTTCTCGTGCCCCATAGGCTATCTTCCGCCGTAGACCTCGTGTCGTCCCGCGCGCACCCATGCCACGCCCCTGCTCCTGCTAGCTACTGTTTTACTACTCTTTGCTGGCTCTCACGCTCGCCCTAGCTACCTCGTCCAACGTCGCCAGGACACGTTGCCGCCTCCGAGCTCCTCCGTTGCTATGCAACCGCCGTCCACCGAGCTCTGCCTGCCACTGCGCCTCGCTGTACGTGCAAGCGCGCGCCAAGCCGTGCCTCGTCTGCGACCCGTCTCTGCAGCACCGCGCCCGCTCGCCTCCTGCTGTTGTCGTAGCTCGTCGTCGCCCTATGCTCCATGCCCGCCTTCCACACCGGCCACCCGCCGCTTTGCCGCGCCCCACCATTGCTCTGCCAGTCCGCCGGTAGCCCCGCGATGGCCTGCTGTCGCTGTTGCCTTGGGCGGCCACCTGCTGCTAGTGCTGCTGCTCAGTGCCTACCCCACCATGCTGCTCTGCTGCTACCTCTGCCGGCCGCCGCACGTGCGCTCCCGCTCATCCACTTCTGCTGCTACCTGTGCGGCGGCCGCCGCTGCTGTTGTGCCCACCGGCGCCTAGCCGCACCCACGCCGCGTCGTTCCCCCACCCACGGCCCTCCTCCTAGCCGGAGGACACACGCCCCGGGGCCGCCACCGGCCGCGGCCATGGCTTCGCCGGCCCTGTTGGGCGAGCGCCCGATCCCCGAGGCTTCGCTCGTTTACCCGCCCCGCTGGGCTGGCCTGGTGGCACTGCCAGCGGGCCCCACGCCCATGTTTTTTTAAAGGCTTAAAATAAAATAATAATTAAATTAAATTAAGTAGTTAATAAATTAATAGGTTAATTAGTTAACTTAAACCTAATTAGTCTAATTATGGTTGGTTAGTTAAAATAGCCTATGACAGGGGGCCCCACCCCCTGTTGACCAGTCAAACGTTGACTAGTCAACTGGGACCCCCTGGACCCACATGTCACCCTCTAGTACACTTCTGTGTACACAGATCTGGGTGCACCTAGCTTTTACTCATTATTTTCGAATTAATAATAATTTCATAATATTGTTAAATCTTTGAAAAATCGTAGAAAATAATCCGTAACTCGGATGAAAAAGTTTTCTACATGAAAGTTGCTCAAAACTACTTGACGAATCCGAATACGCTGTCTGTTTGTCTGCCATGCGTCCCTAGCATAGCCAACATGAAACCTTTCCCCTTCGTTTCATCTGTCCGAAAATGCCTAACACTGGGAAAACCCCTTCGGATGTTTTCCCTCTCCGTCTGCAACGTCTAGCACTGCGTTAGTTCACCCCTAACACCGTGTATTACCATGTTATGCTTTGTGATGCTTTGTTTACTTTATATTTACTGTTTCTTCCCCCTCTTCTCTCCGGTAGACCCCGAGACCGATGCTGCCCTTGTGATCGACTACGTCTCCGACGACCCTTCTTCCTTTACAGCAGAGCTTCCAGGCAAGCAAACCCTCCTTAAGCATTCTGATATCGCCCATTTCTTTCCCTCTCATGCTTGCATTAGAACTGCTACTGCTTTCTGTATGACCCTACTCTGATGCATAGCCTGTTTTTGTTACCTGCTTTCATACCTTACCTGCTTGTCCTAAACTGCTTAGTATAGGTTGGTTAGAGATCCATCAGTGACCCCACCTTGTCCCAGTTGCCTCGCTTTATGTTCGATGACTCGATCAACGTGATCGACGTCCAGGCCCCGACACCGCACATCACCCCCCCCCTAGTTGTACGACTCTGCAGAGTTACTGTCGAGTGCCGAGGGTGGAACCTCTTACATCACTCCTGATGAGATCTCTATAGTGTAGCTATACGGTCGAGGTCATCGAGGGTGATTTCCTCCTTAACCACTTCCGTTACGGCTCTGTCGTGCAACCCCTCAAGTGTGAACCTCGAGGGTGGATCCTCTTACGTTCACCTTGATGATAACATCGAGTGGAACTCACCGGGGGTGATTCCTCGGGTTTTCCCCTTGGTGTTAGACACACAGTTACTATGGTTACTATGACTTTACACTGAACCACCTTACTAAAGACGGGTCGGCCCTGAGGGGTACCCGCGCGAGCTTAATAGCGAGTGATGTGGAGTCGAGTTGACCTAGAGGGTGCCCGCGAGATAATTACGAGGCGTGGCTGGGCATTCTTAGCCCTTGCCGCAAGCACTCGAGACAGGGCGACGGGGTCACATCTTTCGTGAGTCTCTGCTCGTGACCGCACTACCAACACACTAATGGTTTGGATATTTGATCCGAGGGACCTCTGGCCTGATAGCACTAACCATCACGTGGGCATTGTATGGGCGTTCTGCGTCGTATGCATCAGCCGAAGCTTAATAGACGTCAGCGACTGAGAGGTGTGCACCGGGTTGGACTGGTAAGCTCCTGCCTTTTTAAGGAGGTAGATAGGTCTGCTCACCGGCCGCCCACGCAACGTGCAGGAGTTCCCGGGGCGATGGCCCATGACCCCTGGGGGCATAGGTTTGGTCCGGTGTGCTAACCTCTCTATTAAGCCTAGGTCGGGTTGCGGCGTATTGTTTGGCCGAGGCCGGGCATGACCTAGGAAAGTGTGTCCAGCCAGAGTTAATCGAGCGTCGTGGGTAAGTTGGTGCACCCTACAGGGAAGAAAACATCTATCGATAGCCTGTCCTACGGTAACGGACACTTGGAGTTGTATCCCGATCGATACAACTAGAATTGGATACTTGAGATGAGAAATGGTTATGAGAAATGGATAGTATGGCTCTGGGATTGCTTTCTCGCAGGGAGTCGAGAAAGGATCTCTGGCCGAGGTTGATAACACTACTACCACTTTACATTATGTTGATCTGTACTCTTCTATATGCTGCAAGATGCTTGAAGATGCTTGAAGATGCTAGTCTTCGATAGGCTAGGTTTTCCCCTTCTTTCTGGCATTCTGCAGTTTAGTCCACAGATACGACCCATTTCTTTGATACAGATGCATACTTAGTTTAGTTCTAATGTAAGTCTTGCGAGTACTTTGGATGAGTACTCACTGTTGCTTTGCTACCTCTTTTTCTCCCATACCCAATTGTTGCGACCAGATGACAGATCCCAGGAGCCAGACGACGCCACTGATGACTACTACTACCCCAGGGTGCCTACTACTACGTGATGGCCACTGACGACTTGGAGTAGTTAGGAGGCTCCCAGGAAGGAGGCCTTGCCTGTTTGATCGTTGTTGCTTTTGTGCTAGCCTTCTTAAGGCAGACTTGTTTAACTTATGTCTGTACTCAGATATTGTTGCTTCCGCTGACTCTTGTGTATTCGAGCTTATGTATTCGAGCCCTCGAGGCCCCTGGCTTGTAATATAAAGCTTGTATTATTTTAATTTGTGTCTAGAGTTGTGTTGTGATATCTTCCCGTGAGTCCTTGATCTTGATCGTACACATTTGCGTGTATGATTAGTGTATGATTGAATCGGGGGCGTCACAAGCTATATATATACTAGCTAATTTTAAGTACGTTGTATAGTTCGACCACATATCTATAGTCAGATGAACTGAACAAAATAACCCCTAAATACTACTACCACAGAGGGGCTTTGTGCTACTTCCGGTAGCCTCTCCTCTGCCGAGCGCGCTCACCCGCTCAGTAAGAGGCAGAGGAGGAGGAGGAGCCTACAGACGAGCTGGACAAATGCAATACGGTGTCTGCCGCTGCTCCACGTTCAGCGACGCTCGCGGGCTCGAATGCCCACTGCCTCTCCAGACGATCCCTCTCGAAGCGGCCGGACTGCTCGTAGATCTCCTGATTCCTCGCCTCTATGTCGGCGTGTGCTGCGGCCATGGCTGCCGTAAGGCTCTTTGCGTGCTCGACGAGGCGCTCCTGCTCCTCCCACAGGAACTCGATGTAGCGCGCAAGGTCGCTGACGCACGTGCGGGCCTCCACCTCTGCCTCCCACCTTCGGGCCACGGCGGTGGAGTGGGTGATAATCCCGGCGGTCGATGGTGGCTGGTGGCCATGGCGGCCGATGATGGGGTGGCGGCCACGAGCACCACCTCCTGCCTTCGGGTCGTGGTGGCGGAGTGGGTGATGGCCACGGTGGACGGCAGTGGGGTGGCGGCCACGACGGCCACCTCTCGCCTTCGGGTCGCGGCGGCGGAGCGGGAGAGGGCCCTGGCTTTCGACGGTGGTGTGGCGGCAACGGTGGTCGGCAACAGTTGCCGACGGGCAGCGGCAACGGAGCGTGTGGTGGGTGTTCCACGCACACCCAACAGGGACGCCACGCGCACTACAGTATGCTGGGGACTGCGCCGCCACCGCGGTGTAGTCTCCCAGCTGGAGCTGTCCTCTGCAGACGGCGGAGTGGCTGAGCAACAATGACGGACCGGTGCCATTGGCGATTGTGGGAGAAGCAGACGAGATAAGCTATAGGGAGGGAGGGGAAAATGTGACGCAGGACCCGCTGGCCGTGAGGGTGTTTATAGCAGGCCGGTAAGCATTGGGATTTTGGAGGATTTCACCGAGTCAGGCAGGAAGCTTGCATGTGCCCTTTGAGGTTGCGCGGGAACGGGCTCACCGACAATCCATTGGCGCCACTGTTTGGCCAAAAGAACGCCCCCGTGTGTTGCGCGAGCTTGCGCTGTAAGCCGTCTGCGGCAGCAGGGTGACAAGACGTGCGAGAGGAGGATGAGAGGACACGTACACATACAGTTAATAAAAAAATGTTTGCGATTTAATTACCAACTATACCCCCGTCCTGGTTTATAAGTGGGATTTAACTAATAAAATACGAATGCATGTCGCCAAAGAATATATCATTGGAGTCGTATTTGAACATATCACTATGCCGTCCTCTGCTCCCGTCCCTCGGCAAGCTCTGCTCGCCGTTAGGCGCCGCAGCGTGCTATGCTCGCCATTAGGCGCCGCGGCGCGCTCTGCTCGCGTCCGTCGGTGCGCTCGGCTTGTGGACAGCTTTTCCTTGCGCATTCAACTGCTATATATGGTTGCTCGCCGTTGAGGTGACCGTGGAGCGCTCTGCTCGCGTCCCTTCGTGCGTGCTCTGCCAGTGGTTGGGCGTGTGCACGATCATGTCGGGGGCCCATATGTATGCGGTTGCGCCGCGTGCGTTGCCACGCGATGCAGTTACGTGCGGCAGGATGGAGTTACGCGCTGCAAATTAGAACTGGTGTCGGTGTCAAAACCGGCGAATCTCGGGTAGGGGGTCCTGAACTGTGCGTCTAAGGCGGGTGGTAACAGGAGGCAGGGGACACGATGTTTTACCCAGGTTCGGTCACTCTTGATGGAGGTAAAACCCTACGTCCTGCTTGATTTATTCTTGATGATATGAATATTACAAGAGTTGATCTACCACGAGATCGAAGAGGCTAAACCCTAGAGGCTAGCCTATGGTATGATTGTATGTTATTGTCCTACGGACTAAAACCCTCCGGTTTATATAGACACCGGAGGGGGCTAGGGTTACACAAGGTCGGTTTACAAAGGAGGAGATATCCATATCCGTACTTCCTAGCTTGCCTTCCACGCCAAATAGAGTCCCATCCGGACATGAGACGAAGTCTTCAATCTTGTATCTTCATAGTCCAATAGTTCGGCCAAAGAATATAATCCGGCTGTCCGGAGACCCCTAATCCCGGACTCCGTCAGTAGCCCCTGAACCAGGCTTCAATGACGATGAGTCCGGCGCACAGTGTTGTCTTCAGCAATGCAAGGCGGGTTCCTCCTCCGAACATATCACAGAAGAATTTGAATACTAGGATTGTGTCTGACCCTACAAAATAAATTCCACATACCACCGTAGAGAGAATAATATTTCCACAAATCTTAATCTGCTGACACGTTTTGGCAACATGACATTATGCCATGGCCCGGTAATTATTCGAACCGTTTCCTTTAACTAGCTCTGCACATAACGCGAGGCAGTTTTTTGACACGTCTTGTCAAAGCAGAGATCGTGTCCCCCTTATTACGGGATTATCATCAATACGGGCGTGGGTAACCCAACCGCGCCATCGATTACGGCGCTTGGGGGATATGAGAGTTTTACCAGGCTAGTGGGGGCGCATAGTTTCGTCCGCCCATATAAAGGGATAAGGATTCCCCTTTTCATCCACGCCTTCTTCCTCCTTTGCTCATCCATTTTCGCACACTCGAGCTCCAGTGCCCAAGTTCGCACTTCCCACCTCAACCTTCTCCAACCATGTCCGGAGCGGGAGGCAGGTGGATGGTCTCCTCCGTCACGAAGGGACACATCAAGAAGCTGAGGAGAGCCGGATACCTGCCCGACGACATCGCGCACCGGCTCCCAGATGAGAGGCAGCTCATCCCCACCCCCGGGCCCCATGAGAGGGTAGTGTTCCTTACCCATTTCCTCCGTGGACTGGGATTCCCTCTCCACCCATTCGTCCGGGGGCTCATGTTCTACTACGGCCTGGATTTCCACGATCTGGCCCCGAACTTCATCCTCAACATCTCGGCATTTATCGTCGTGTGCGAGGCCTTCCTCCGCATCAAGCCCCACTTCGGCTTATGGCTGAAGACCTTCAATGTCAAGCCGAAGGTAGTGAGCGGCCGCTAGGCGGAGTGCGGAGGCGCCATGGTGGGCAAGATGCCCAACATCACATGGCTCGAGGGTTCCTTCATGGAGACCATAAAGGGGTGGCAATCGGGGTGGTTCTACATCACCGAGCCGCGCGACCCTAAATGGGCAGCGGCCCCCGAGTTCCGATCTGGCATCCCCACGCGGATCACCTCCTGGCAAGAGAAGGGCCTGTCCTGGGGTAGTTCGGGAGAGGTGACCGGACTCCAAACAAGTATGCAAAACATGGTGAACAAGAAGCTCAAACTCGTCAACATAGTCCAGGTCATGCTCATCCGCCGGATCCTCCCGTGCCAACAACGGGCTTTCAACTTGTGGGAGTTCGACCCGGCCCCGCACCGAACTCTGAATAGGCTCTTTGACACAACTCACGAGGATGCCTGGAAGGTGCTATTCAAGGGTGCCGAGGTTCCCCCTCCCACTACCAAGGATCGCGGATTCTGCGCGAAGCGCCAAGCCAGCGCGGTAAGCTGTTTTACCTCTTACAGGATACTTGGTTTTCGTAGTTTGACTCTATGCGGGATCTAAGCTCCCGTACCTTTGACAAGACTGGCAGGAGACGGCCGGACAGATCGACTGCCCGGCTCCTTTGACCGAAGGCCCAGCAGACGCTCTCCTGACGAAGATGCTGACTCCGGCTCCTTACAAGGTGCCGGAGAAGACCAAGAAGTCCAAGGGAACCCGAAAGAGTTCCTGACGCCAGCGTCATCGGACTCATCATCCGATAACTCTGCGACACAATCCTCCCCCGAAGACGAGGAGGAAGAAGAAGATGCTCCCCCTTCAGTTGGGGGAGACAAGAAAAGGAAGGCCGCCCCAACTGGGGAGGCCAAAGGGTCCAAGAAGGGAAGGACTCTCCTTCCGGACAGTTCCACCACCGCCGCCGAAGGCGAAGACGAGTGGCTGCTCAGGGCCAAGCCCCTGGCGAAGTCGTAAGTATTCGAATACCAGAGTAACTCATAGCATTCCTTTATTGCACTGCTTCCCCTAACGCCGAATATGATCATGCAGGTCGCCACGAGCCCGTATCGATGTATCGTCGGACGGCTCCCTGGGCTCGTCGGATATGGATAGCGATCCACTTCCGACCGCCACCTCCCCTTGCCCTGCGGACGACGCCGAGGTATTGTCTCAAGAGGCACCGGGTCGAGGGGAGACAGTCCCGGAGGCGCCTCAAGGCGACCTTCCGGACTCTGGGAGCAGAGGGAACAAGGCCCCTGAGGGCTCCGAGTTTGGCCCTCAGTCGAACACCATGCCGGAACCTCCAATGGTTCCGGACTCAGGCAGGCGGCCTCCTTCCAATAGGGGAAAGATGCCTGTGCCGGTGACCTCTTCCCATCCAGAGGCGCCGGACAATCTGCTGGGAGCGCTTCACAGCGCTTCCATCGACGAGGAGCACCGTACTATTATGAGTGCGGTGGTCCAGAAGGTTCAGTCCGCCAAGAGTAGATTGACTGAAGCATGTGCCAGCCTTCTAACAGGCTTTGAGGTAAGTGTTTAAAATATAGGAAAAATATTACCGCATAGACATGTAACACCCCGGATATGATTTTCTCAATATGTACTCCAACTCTTGCCGTTTCCGGCGCTAAGTTATTTTATTTTCTCGGGTTCGGGTTTTTGTCTCCGTGTGTTTTTATCATTGTCATGCATCTCATATCATGTCATCATGTGCATTGCATTTGCATACGTGTTCATCTCATGCATTCGAGCATTTTCCCTGTTGTCCGTTTTGCATTCCGGCGCTCCTTTCTCCTCCGGTGGTCATTTCTACCTTTCTTTCGTGTGTGGGGATTAAACATTTCCGGATTGGACCAAGACTTGCCAAGCGGCCTTGGTTTACTACCGGTAGACCGCTTGTCGAGTTTCGTACCATTTGGACTTCGTTTGATGCTCCAACGGTTAACCGAGGGACCGAAAAGGCCTCGTGTGTGTTGCAGCCCAACACCACTCCAATTTGGCCCAAAACCCACCAAAATCTTCTCCATCATCTAGAGCGTTTGATCACGATCGCGTGGCCGAAAACCACACCTCATTTGGACACTCCTAGCTCCTCTTATGCCTATAAATAGAACCCCCTCCGAAATTCTCGTTCTTCTTCCCCCGAAACCCTAGATCACTCCCTCTCCTCGCGCGCCGGACACAATCTGCACCGACGGACATGTCCGGCTAGCCCCGCCGCCGCCACGTGTCGCCCGCCGGTTGGTCCGCGTCGCCGCCCCACATCCTCGTCGCCGCCGGCCCGGGAGGCCCGGGAGGGGCCCCCGAGGCCCATCGCCGCCCGCCGCCACCCGGGATCCTCTCCCCCGAGGCCGGCCACGTCGCCGGTCGACGCCGCCGACGCGCCCCCGCGCCGGCGCGAGCTCGCCGCCGCCTCAGCTCGCCGGAGCTCGCCCCACCGCCCGCCGGTGCCCGCGCCTCGCCCCTCGTCGTCGGCCGCCACCGCCGTCTCCTCCACGCCCCGGCCACACCTCCCTCCGGCGACCTCCCTCCCTCCAGTGAACAGGAACTCTGGCGCCGGCCAACCTCGTAATCCGCGCCGATCCGGATCTGGATCTGGATTAGCCTCGGTTGACTTTTTATCAGAAACCCTAGATATTTTGGCTATGTTCATCCCATCGTAACTTTGCATCTGTAGCTCCGTTTTAGGCATATAGCATATCAAAATGTTCGTCTCAGAGAGGACATCATTTCATATCATTGCATCATTTTCATTTAAGTTCATCTTGATGCCCGAAATGCTGTTAGAAGAATGCTATTTGAGATAATTGTCAGATCTACTGCTCCAATTAGATATTTGTCATTTTTGCCATGATTATTGTGTGCATGTTATGCCCCTGAGCTCTACATGAGTTTTGTTACATGTTTTGCCATCTATCCAGAGGTGCAACCCACGTATTTTTGTGATGTGTGTGGTAACTAGCACAAGCTTGCAAAGTGGAGCATTCGTTAATGCTGATTTCAGGTACTTAGCATTTCCACTAAGTCCTTGAGCTGTTTATCTCAATATGCCATATGTTCATGTTGTTTCCTAGTGATCCGTGCCTCTGTTGAGGATGATCAGTAAGGATGTTTTGTTAATCGTGTAGTGCTCTATCCATCCATGTCTTTTTTTGCAATTATGGAGCACCCTAGCTTGAGTCAATCGAGCTCTACTTTGTCATTTCGTGAATCTGGGCAGATTGTCTACTTGTTAGCAATTTTGCCGAGGATGTTGTAGTTGATTCGTGCATGTTATGTTATTGTTCTTGCCATGTCTAGCTTGTATTTTGTGTATTCTTGATGGGTGTATTCTTAGTTTGTCATGACTTGCCCTGTAGTGAGTGCATCGAGCTCATAAACATGCCTAATTGATATCTGTTTCAGCATGCTCAAGTTTTCACCAAGTCTGAGAACTGATTATGTTTTTGCCATGTTCACATGCTTGTAAATGTATTTTTCTGATCCCTTTTGGCTCTTGGTCACTAAGGGACTTTTGTTAAGCTCTTTGAGTAGCTCCATTCCATGCTTTACTTTGCCATGTTCAGGTCCTGTAGCATATAGTTTTCATGCTCCAAAGTGTGCTACCTGATCTGAGATTCCAGACAAGTGTTAATTTCACTAAGTCTGAAATCTGTTTGCCAAATGCATTTTTGCCATGCTTGTTTGAACCTGTTAATGGATGAATTGGCCGTAGCTCAGTGCTAGTCCTTTGTTAAGCATCATGAATGGATTCATGCCATGTATTTTGATGCCATGTTTGGGTGATGTAGCATGTTCAACTTGTTGCATTTAGTTGACTACTTGCTGTAAATAGCAGAACATGGTCATATTTGAATTGCTTGCCATTTCCAAACCGTAACTCCGATTCCGGCGTTCTTTATATCGTTTTCAAGTGATTTCATCTCATATTTCTAGTGTCACACTTGGATTTTCAATTTGAGGCCAGGTTCATGCATTCCTTGTCAAATATTGCATATGCATCGCATATTGCATCCCGCATAGCATACCATGTTTGCATCATGTTGTTTGAGTTTGCACGTGGTTGATTGTGTCCTTGTTGCTTGTTTGTCTTGTTTGGGTAGAGCCAGGAGACGAGTTTACTAACGAGGAGCCCGTTGAGTTTGCTTTCGAGGATCCAGTCAACTCTGACAACTTTGCAGGCAAGATGATCATACCCTCGAAATCACTACTATCTTTGCTTTGCTAGATGCTCGCTCTTTTGATATGCCTATGCTACGATGCCTACCACTTGCTTATCATGCCTCCTAAATTGCCATGTCAAACCTCTAACCCACCATGTCCTAGCAAACCGTTGATTGGCTATGTTACCGCTTTGCTCAGCCCCTCTTATAGCGTTGCTAGTTGCAGGTGAAGATTGGAGACCGTTCCTTGTTGGAACATTATTTACTTGTAGGGATATCATTATATTGCCTTGTTATCTTAATGCATCTATATACTTGGTAAAGGGTGGAAGGCTCGGCCTCTCGCCTAGTGTTTTGTTCCACTCTTGCCGCCCTAGTTTCCGTCATATCGGTGTTATGTTCCCGGATTTTTGCGTTCCTTACGCGGTTGGGTTATAATGGGAACCCCTTGATAGTTCGCCTTGATTAAAGCTTTTCCAGCAATGCCCAACCTTGGTTTTACCATTTGCCACCTAGCCCCTTTTTCCCTTGGGTTTCTGGAGCCCGAGGGTCATCTTATTTTAAACCCCCCCGGGCCAGTGCTCCTCTGAGTGTTGGTCCAACTCGTCAGCCGCCGGTGGCCACCAGGGGCAACTCTGGGCTGGCCTACCGGAAGTTAAGACAATCTGAGTGTGCCCTGAGAATGAGATATGTGCAGCTCCTATCAGGATTTGTCGGCACATTCGGGCGGTGTTGCTGGATTTGTTTTAACTTGTCGAAGTGTCTTGTAGAACCGGGATACCGAGTTTGATCGGAACGTCTCAGGAGGAGGTCTATTCCTTCGTTGACCGTGAGAGCTTGTCATGGGCTAAGTTGGGACTCCCCTGCAGGGATTTGAACTTTCGAAAGCCGTGCCCGCGGTTATGGGCAGATGGGAATTTGTTAATGTCCGGTTGTAGATAACTTGAACCTTAACTTAATTAAAATGAATCAATAGTGTGAGTTACCGTGATGGACTCTTCTCGGCGGAGTCCGGGAAGTGAACATGGTGTTGGAGTAATGCTTGCCGCAGGTTGCCCCCTAGTTATTCGTTCGCGCTTTGCCTCCTCTTCTCGCTCTCTTTTGCGAATAGGTTAGCCACCATATATGCTAGTCGCTTGCTGCAGCTCCACATATTTACCTTGCCTTACCTATGAGCTTAAATAGTCTTGATTGCGAGGGTGCGAGATTGCTGAGTCCCTGTGGCTCACAGATTACTTCCAAACCAGATGCAGGGCCTGATGACACCGTTCCAGATGACGTGCTTGAGCTCAAGTGGGAGTTCGACGAGGACTCACACCGTTACTACGTGTCTTTCCCAGATGATCAGTAGTGGTGCCAGTTGGGGTGATCGGGACCGTGTCGCATGTTGGGTTTATCTTTTATTTTGGCGTCGTAGTCGGGCCATGAGTGCTTGGTTGATGTAATGCTATTTATGTACTTTGATTGACGTGGCGAGTGTAAGCCAACTATGTATATCCCCTTTTATTATCTATATTACATGGGTTGTTGTGAAGATTGCCTAACTTGCGACATTGCTTTCAATGCGGTTATGTCTCTAAGTCGTGCCTCGACACGTGGGAGCTATAGCCGCATCGAGGGCGTTAAAAGTTGGTAATCAGAGCCTTCCCCGACCTTAGGAGCCCCATTGCTTGATCGTTTTTAGCGGCCGAGTTGAGTCTAGAAAAATGATTTGAGTCATTTAGGAACTATATATCGGAGAGTTTAGGAATTCTTTTTACTCCCCAGTCTCCTCATCGCTCTGGTAAGGCATCCTGACGTAGAGTTTTAACTCTTTTCTTCTCAAATTTCACTAAAATATTTTTTAGGATCACGCGGGTATCTTGGAATCGTTCCGATGGTTTTGTGACGAGAACATTGTTCTTGGTGCCTCCTGTCTTTAGGGGTTGTGGCAGTGTCCCGGGGAGTTGAGCTCCGAGGTGTTGTCGTCACAATTTTATCGTTGCAGTTCTGGAATACCTGAGTTTAGTATGCCGACATCGAAAATCTCTTTTATGCAGTTTGTTGGTGAGATAACCTCGACGCCACCCAGTACTGGGGTGGGAGATCGGGAGTATCGCCATAACTTGTATAACGGATGCTTTTCGAAGGTTGAGGTAGATGGTTTCCGAAGTTTTTCTCGGTTATGTGTTGAAGGATGGATACAGCTGGATGTAGGATTTGCTAGATTTGGGTGAGATATTATGCTTCCCTTGTATCCCCAACACCTGATTGCATAACCGGAAAGGTTCGGGAGTTTCATAGGTGGGAATTCTTGTAGCTCTAGTTCTTCTTCCACGGATATTTGGTTTGAGATTGGGATTTCTTACCGAGTATTCGTTCTTGATCCGTACCTTGTTGATTTATTCCTCTACCTAAATTCTAAGTGGCTTCTCAATTTATGGATATGTGACCATTTCAAGTGGAATGCATTCGTTCTTATGTTCGGATGTGAAGACTATATGTTGCAATTTCAACCCGTTTGATTCAGCTTCATTTTATCTGTCAATGTGCTAACGGTTGTCACCCTCTTCAGGATGGCTCCCGCTAAGAGCACCAATCAGAATCAGAATCAAGATCCGCCACCACCTCCTCCTCCTCCGGAGGCATGGCAAGCTGTGATGGCCGCAACCAATGCAAACACACAGTTGATCATGCAAATTCTTCAAGAGCGCAATCAAGCGAACCAAGGCAACCAAGGGAACAATCAGAATCACTTTGCTACACTCAACCAGTTCCTTGCTAACGGGCCAAAGACTTTCAGCAATTGTGTTGAGGCAACTGATGCTGACGATTGGCTCGTGGATCTGTGCAAGCATTTCGAGTGCAGTAACGCTAGGCCTGAGGACTTTGTCAAGTTCGCTTCCTTCCAACTCAAAGACCAAGCTGCAGAATGGTTCCAGCAGTACAAGGATTCCAGAGGTGGGCGTGTGATTACCTGGGATGAATTCCGTCAAGACTTCAAAGCTCATCATATTCCTTAGTGTGTGGTTGAGAGCAAGCGTGAGGAATTCCGCAACCTGAAGCAAGGCTCTTTGTCTTTCTATGACTACAACAAGTTGTTTCAGAAGCTTGCCCGCTTTGCTAAGCAGGACGTCCCCGACGAGAACAGCATGATATACCAGTTCAGGGGTGGTCTCAGAGAAGAAATCCAGCTAGCTCTTGTTCTCTTTGAGCCCTTGAGGTACGATGAGTTCTACAACATGGCATTGAAGCAAGAGGCTGCTCAACTGAGGTGTGATGCTTCCAAGAAGCGAGTCAGAGACACTACTCCTTCTTCCTCTACTCAAGTGGCCAAGCAGCAGAAGTATTAGCTTCCTCCTCCTCCATTCCGTCAGCCGTATTAGAAGAGAAAAGGTGGCAGTGGATCTTCCCACCCACCCAACCCTGGCTTTCAGAACAAGACTTCGTCTCAAGCTCCAAGATCGAGTGCTCCGTATCACCGTCCGCTTTCAGAGGTCACGTGCAACAAGTGCCAACAGAAGGGTCACTATGCCAACAAATGCTTCAATCAGAGGCGTCTTCCTCCTCCTCCTGTGAGATCGGCAAGTACAGCTATGGTCAAGCATAACACCAAGTCCGCCAAGGTCAACTTGATGAATGCAGCTCAGGCAGAGGACTCGTCAGATGTCATCATGGGTAACCTTCCTGTTAACGATGTTCCTGCAAAAGTTCTTTTTGACACTGGTGCATCGCATTGTTTTATCTCGAGACCTTTTGCATCTAAGCATGGGTGGTTTTCTCAAGTTATGCATAAACCGTTAGCAGTTGTCTCTCCGGGTAGATGTTTGCTCGCTAACTATGAGGTTCCGGATATTTCTATTTCGTTGGGTGATTTCAAGTTTCTGGCTTCTCCAATGATCCTTGGTAACTCGGATATTGATCTTATTCTCGGGATGGATTGGCTTTCTAAGCACAAGGCTCGGCTTGATTGTGCAGCCAGGCAGATTCAATTGACTCATTCGTCTGAGGATGTAATTGTCTTTGCCGCTCGGGATAATACAATCCGTCTATTTTCTCTCAATGACAAGGGTGAACTGGATGCCATCTCGCAAATTCCAGTTGTTTGCGAGTATCAAGACGTCTTTCCAGAAGAGCTTCCAGGAATGCCTCTGCACCGGACAGTTGAATTCGTCATTGATCTTGAGCCTGGCACGGAACCTGTGTGCAAGCGTCCTTACAAGCTCGGACCTGAAGAGTTGAAGGAGCTGAAGAAGCAACTCGATGTTCAAGAGAGAATGGGCCTCATCCGACCTAGTTCTTCTCCGTGGGGTTGTGGTGTTCTTTTTGTGAAGAAGAAGGATGGAATGGACCGACTTTGTGTTGATTACCGTCCATTGAACAAGAAGACCATCAAGAACAAATACCCACTTCCCAACATCAAGGAGCTGTTTGAACAACTCAAAGGTGCCCAAGTATTCTCCAAGCTTGATCTCCGTATGGGTTATCATCAAATCCGAATCCGTGAGCAAGATATTCCCAAGATGGCTTTCAGGACAAGCTTTGGTTCATATAAATACACTGTCATCTCTTTTGGCCTCGTCAACGCTCCTTCGACATTCTCTCACATGATGAACTTCATCTTCAACGCCTACACCAATGACTTCGTTTTGGTCTATCTCGACGACATTCTGGTCTTTTCGAAGAACAAGGAAGATCATGCCAAGCACTTGCGTTTGGTGCTCGATAAGCTCAGGGAACACAAGTTCTACGCCAAGTTCTCCAAGTGCGAATTTTGGCTCGATGAGGTTCTTTATCTTGGTCATATCATCTCTGCCAAGGGCATTGCGGTGAATCCTGAGAAGGTGTCTGCAATTGTGAATTGGGAACCACCTCAGAACGTGAAGCAACTCCGTAGCTTCCTCGGTCTCGCAAGCTATTGTCGAAGATTCGTTGAAAACTTTTCAAAGATCGTGAAGCCTCTCTCAAATCTTCTCCAGAAGCACGTCAAGTACGTTTGGTCTCTGGAGTGTGACATTGCTTTCAACACTTTGAAAGAGAAATTGGTCACTGCTCCAGTTCTGACTCCTCCTGATGAATCCAAGCCGTACGAGGTCTTTTGTGATGCCTCTCTCCAAGGTCTTGGCGCAGTGTTGATGCAAGAAAAGAAAGTTGTGGCTTATACCTCTCGTCAGTTGAAGCCCAACGAGAAGAACTACCGCACTCATGACCTCGAGTTGGCGGCAGTTGTGCATGCTCTTTTGACTTGGAGACATCTCTTATTGGGAAGAAAAGTGGACATCTTCACTGACCACAAGAGTCTCAAGTACATCTTCACTCAGCCTAATCTCAACCTCAGGCAAACTCGATGGGTCGAAATGATTCAAGAGTATAATCCGAGTATCGAGTATACTCCACGCAAGGCCAATGTGATTGCTGACGCATTGAGCAGAAAGGCTTATTGCAACAGTCTTATTCTCAAGCCTTATCAACCCGAGCTTTGTGAAGCTTTCCGCAAACTCAATCTACAAGTTGTTCCTCAAGGCTTCCTCGCCAACCTTGAAGTCTCTCCTACCTTGGAAGACCAGATTCGCCAAGCTCAACTTCTTGATGCTATGGTGAAAAAGGTGAAGATTGGGATTGCCAAGAGTCAACCCAAGTACAAGTGCTACCGTCTTGATGACAAGGACACTCTCTTCTTCGAGGATCGTATTGTTGTGCCCAAAGGTGACCTTCGTAAAGTGATCATGAATGAGGCTCACAATTCTCTCCTCTCCATCCACCCTGGGAGCACGAAGATGTATCAGGACCTCAAGCAGGCTTATTGGTGGACTCGAATGAAGCGCGAGATTGCTCAGTTCGTGAATGAATGTGATGTCTGCAGAAGAGTGAAGGCAGAACACCAAAGGCCAGATGGTCTCCTCCAACCTCTTGCCATTCCAGAATGGAAGTTTGACCACATTGAGATGGACTTCGTGACTGGGTTTCCAAAGTCCAAACGTGGCAATGATGCTATATTCGTTGTCATCGACAAACTCATTAAAGTGGCTCATTTTCTGCCTATCAAAGAGTCAATCACTACAGCTCAATTGGCGGAGCTGTATACCTCGCGAATTGTCTCTCTGCACGGTATTCCACAAGTGATCTCTTCAGACCGTGGCAGCATCTTTACCTCCAAGTTTTGGGATTCTTTTCAGAAGACCATGGGCACCAACATCCGCTTCAACACAGCTTTCCATCCTCAAACTAGCGGTCAAGTCGAGCGTGTCAATCAGATTCTTGAAGATATGCTCAGGGCTTGTGTGATCTCCTTCGGCATGAAGTGGGAGGATTGTCTTCCTTATGCTAAATTCTCCTACAACAACAGTTTTCAAGCAAGTTCGGGCAAGGCCCCATTTGAAATTCTGTATGGCAGGAAGTGTCGCACCCCTCTCAACTGGTCTGAAACAGGTGAACGTCAACTTCTGAGAAATGACTTAATCACAGAGGCAGAGGAGATGTGCAAAGTCATTCGAGATAACCTCAAAGCAGCCAAATCCTGCCAGAAGAGCTACTATGACAGTAAGCACCGTGATTTGGCTTTCGAGATCGGAGATCATGTTTACCTCCGCGTCTCTCCTATGAAAGGTACTCGTCTCTTCGGTATCAAAGGGAAGCTTGCCCCTAGATACGTGGGACCTTTCAAGATCGTCAGCAAGAGAGGCGATCTCGCCTATCAACTCGAGCTTCCTTCAAACTTTGCAAATGTTCATGACATGTTCCATGTCTCTCAACTCCGAAAGTGCTTCAAGACTCCCGACCGCACTGTCAACTTTGAGGACATTGAGCTCCAAGAAGATCTCTCTTATCGTGAGCACCCCGTTGCTATTATTGAAGAGACTGAACGCAAGACTCGCAACAAGTCAATCAAATTCCTAAAGTCAAGTGGTCACACCATTCCGACCGTGAAGCTACCTGGGAACGTGAGGATCACCTCCGTTCTGAATACCCGGCGTTCTTTCAGTCCTAGATCTCGGGACGAGATCCTTTCGTAGTGGTGGAGTGTTGTAACACCCCAGATATGATTTTCTCAATATGTACTCCAACTCTTGCCGTTTCCGGCGTTAAGTTATTTTATTTTCTCGGGTTCGGGTTTTTGTCTCCGTGTGTTGTTATCGTTGTCATGCATCTCATATCATGTCATCATGTGCATTGCATTTGCATACGTGTTCATCTCATGCATTCGAGCATTTTCCCCGTTGTCCGTTTTGCATTCCGGCGCTCCTTTCTCCTCCGGTGGTCATTTCTACCTTTTTTTCGTGTGTGGGGATTAAACATTTCCGGATTGGACCGAGACTTGCCAAGCGGCCTTGGTTTACTACCGGTAGACCGCCTGTCAAGTTTCGTACCATTTGGACTTCGTTTGATGCTCCAACAGTTAACCGAGGGACCGAAAAGGCCTCGTGTGTGTTGCAGCCCAACACCCCTCCAATTTGTCCCAAAACCCACCAAAACCTTCTCCATCATCTAGAGCATTCGATCACGATCACGTGGCCGAAAACCGCACCTCATTTGGACACTCCTAGCTCCTCCTATGCCTATAAATAGAACCCCCTCCGAAATTCTCATTCTTCTTCCCCCGAAACCCTAGATCACTCCCTCTCCTCGCGCGCTGGACACAATCCGCGCCGACGGACATGTCCGGCTAGCCCCGCCGCCGCCATGTGTCGCCCGCCGGTTGGTCCGCGCCGCCGCCCCACATCCTTATTGTGTGCATGTTATGCCCCTGAGCTCTACATGAGTTTTGTTACATGTTTTGCCATCTATCCAGAGGTGCAACCCACGTATTTTTGTGATATGTGTGGTGACTAGCACAAGCTTGCAAAGTGGAGCATTCGTTAATGCTGATTTCAGGGACTTAGCATTTCCACTAAGTCCTTGAGCTGTTTATCTCAATATGCCATATGTTCATGTTGTTTCCTAGTGATCTGTGCCTCTTTTGAGGATGATCAGTAAGGATGTTTTGTTAATCTTGTAGTGCTCTATCCATCCATGTCTTTTTTTGCAATTATGGAGCACCCTAGCTTGAGTCAATCGAGCTCTACTTTGTCATTTCGTGAATCTGGGCAGATTGTCTACTTGTTAGCAATTTTGCCGAGGATGCTGTAGTTGATCCGTGCATGCTATGTTATTGTTCTTGCCATGTCTAGCTTGTATTTTGTGTATTCTTGATGGGTGTATGCTTAGTTTGTCATGACTTGATCTATAGTGAGTGCATCGAGCTCATAAACATGCCTAATTGATATCTGTTTCAGCATGCTCCAGTTTTCACCAAGTTTGAGAACTGATTATGTTTTTGCCATGTTCACATGCTTGCAAATGTATTTTTCTGATCCCTTTTGGCTCAAGGTCACTAAGGGACTTTTGTTAAGCTCTTTGAGTATCTCCATGCCATGCTTTACTTTGCCATGTTCAGGTCCTTTAGCATATAGTTTTCATGCTCCAAAGTGTGCTACCTGATCTGAGATTCCAGACAAGTGTTAATTTCACTAAGTCTGAAATCTGTTTGCCAAATGCATTTTTGCCATGCTTGTTTGAACCTGTTAATGGATGAATTGGCCGTAGCTCAGTGCTAGTCTTTTGTTAAGCATCATGAATGGATCCCTGCCATGTATTTCGATGCCATGTTTGGGTGTTGTAGCATGTTCATCTTATTGCATTTAGTTGGCTACTTGCTGTAAATCGCAGAACATGGTCATATTTGAATTGCTTGCCATTTCCAAACCGTAACTCCGATTCCGGCGTTCTTTATATTGTTTTCAAGCGATTTCATCTCATCTTTCCATTGGCATACTTGGATTTCCAAGTTGAGGCCAGGTTCATGCATTCCTTGTCAAATCTTGCATATGCATCGCATATTGCATCCCGCATAGCATACCATGTTTGCATCATGCTGTTTGAGTTTGCACGTGGTTGATTGTGTCCTTGTTGCTTGTTTGTCTTGTTTGGGTAGAGCCGGGAGACGAGTTCACTAACGAGGAGCCCGTTGAGTTTGCTTTCGAGGATCCAGTCAACTCTGACAACTTTGCAGGCAAGATGATCATACCCTCAAAATCACTACTATCTTTGCTTTGCTAGATGCTCGCTCTTTTGCTATGCCTATGCTACAATGCCTACCACTTGCTTATCATGCCTCCGAAATTGCCATGTCAAACCTCTAACCCACCACGTCCTAGCAAACCGTTGATTGGCTATGTTACCGCTTTGCTCAGCCCCTCTTATAGCGTTGCTAGTTGCAGGTGAAGATTGGAGACCGTTCCTTGTTGGAACATTACTTACTTGTTGGGATATCATTATATTGCCTTGTTATCTTAATGCATATATATACTTGGTAAAGGGTGGAAGGCTCGGCCTCTCGCCTAGTGTTTTGTTCCACTCTTGTCGCCCTAGTTTCCCTCATATTGGTGATATGTTCCTGGATTTTTGCGTTCCTTACGCGGTTGGGTTATAATGGGAACCCCTTGATAGTTCGCCTTGATTAAATCTTTTCTAGCAATGCCCAACCTTGGTTTTACCATTTGCCACCTAGCCCCTTTTTCCCTTGGGTTTCCGGAGCCCGAGGGTCATCTTATTTTAAACCCCCCCGGGCCAGTGCTCCTCTGAGTGTTGGTCCAACTCGTCAGCCGCCGGTGGCCACCAGGGGCAACTCTGGGCTGGCCTACCGGAAGTTAAGACAATCTGAGTGTGCCCTGAGAACGAGATATGTGCAGCTCCTATCGGGATTTGTGGGGACATTCGGGCGGTGTTGTTGGATTTGTTTTAACTTGTCGAAGTGTCTTGTAGAACCGGGATACCGAGTCTGATTGGAACGTCTCGGGAGGAGGTATATTCCTTCGTTGACCGTGAGAGCTTGTCATGGGCTAAGTTGGGACTCCCCTGCAGGGATTTGAACTTTCGAAAGCCATGCCCGCGGTTATGGGCAGATGGGAATTTGTTAATGTCCGGTTGTGGATAACTTGAACCTTAACTTAATTAAAATGAATCAACAGTGTGAGTTACCGTGATGGTCTCTTCTCGGCGGAGTCCACGAAGTGAACACGGTGTTGGAGTAATGCTTGCCGCAGGTTGCCCCCTAGTTATTCGTTCGCGCTTTGCCTCCTCTTCTCGCTCTCTTTTGCGAACAGGTTAGCCACCATATATGCTAGTCGCTTGCTGCAGCTCCACATATTTACCTTGCCTTGCCTATCAGCTTAAATAGTCTTGATCGCGAGGGTGCGAGATTGCTGAGTCCCTGTGGCTCACAGATTACTTCCAAACCAAATGCAGGGCCTGATGACTCCGTTCCAGATGACGCGCTTGAGCTCAAGTGGGAGTTCGACGAGGACTCACGCCGTTACTACGTGTCTTTCCCAGATGATTAGTAGTGGTGCCCAGTTGGGGTGATCGGGACCGTGTCGCATGTTGGGTTTATCTTTTATTTTGGCGCCGTAGTCGGGCCATGAGTGCTTGGTTGATGTAATGCTATTTATGTACTTTGATTGACGTGGCGAGTGTAATCCAACTATGTATCTCCCCTTTTATTATCTATATTACATGGGATGTTGTGAAGATTGCCTAACTTGCGACATTGCTTTCAGTGCGGTTATGTCTCTAAGCCGTGCCTCGACACGTGGGAGCTATAGCCGCGTCGAGGGCGTTACAAGACAGTAGCCCCTGATGCTCTGTTCGATGTTCACAAAGAAAAGCCGAACAGAGGATCAAACAATATCGCTGGAGTCTAATATAAGTATGTCAATATGCGTATGCAGGCTTCGCTACTGGCCTCAGCCGAACTGACTGCAGAGGTCGCCACACTGAAGCAGGACCTCGAGGGGTCCAAGAAAGAGCTCGGCCTTGCCAAGAGGCAGCTCGAGGAGAACAAAGGTAAGTAATACCCTGTCTATAGATATGTATATATAAAAGAAGACGCGATTGCAAAATGACAGGATCATCATATATTTGCCAGGGGCCACGACCGATGTGGCGACCCTGAAGCAAGCGCTGTCCGAGGCCGAAGATAAAGCGGCCAAGGAGCGCACCAAGCGGGAAAGGCAAGAGGCTCGGGTGGGCGAGGTGCAGCTAGAGCTCCAGGCACTCGTGACGAAGCATGAGGCGTTGGAGCTTGACTTGAAGACGCGAGAGTCTGAGCTTGCCGCGGCCCTCGAGAGCGCAAAGAGTGCCAAAAAGGCCGAAGCCCAAAAGGCCCTCCAGGAGATTGACGTGATGAAGAAAATAGCGGCGGGTAAGGCATTCTATATGCAAAGCAAGCATGTGAAAGTAAATTACCTATTACTTACCCGAATCTGGAGCTCTCCAGGAGCATTGGCAGATTTGCCCCGCAGCGTGTCGGATGTCGCACAGTTTTCCCAGGCCGAGGAGGGAAGCTCAACGGAGAAGTTGTTCTGGTCTCAGTATACTGGGACCAAACACCCGGTGCCTATGAGCGACCAGCTGAAGCAGCTGGTCGAGCTACACAAGGCAGCCGAACAGGCCATGAAGGGCTTTATAGTCCGGCTATGGCCTGGCGACGCCCTTCCGAACAGCTACTTCGGCCTGGTGAGGCGGCTTGTGGATGCCTGCCCACGGCTGGAAGTCGTCAAGCGGTCCGTCTGCATCGAACGTGCATGCCGGGCTTTCGCCCGTGTGAAGGTGCAATGGGCCAAGCAAGACGCCGTGAAGCTAATCAAGGAAGGACCGCCGCAGGGCAAGGAGCATCGCACCCCCGAAATTTATTATGAGGGTGTCCTGAAGGGTGCCCGTCTTGTAGCGGACAAATATCCAAAGGATGTAATATTTGAGTAAACTTGCTCGTGTGATCATGTATGATGAAAACTTGTTTCATATGCGCTATGCAACGCTTGTTTGAATTTAAAATATTACCTTCTATTTCGCTGTTTATCCAATCTGAGAGATGGCTAGTCCTCGGCTTCTGCCCCCATGCCACTAGTGCTGGGGTGTTCAGGTTAAACCTGAGCACTCTTGTTCCCATTTTTGGGTCCTTCGAGGGAGGTGCTCAGCACAGCGAACAAGGCAACCGGACTAATAATGCTTTATCACTCTCACTTAGCCATAGAATTCTATAATTTTAAATTTCGGCAAAGCCCCTGGTTTTCGGAAGGCCGAATTCGGGGCGCGATACATGCCTTTAAGACGGACAGGACCGGATCCTCGCTCTAAGCAGCATAAGTCTTTAGGGACTCGAAACCTCGCCGAACAGCGACCAGTCTCTCGCCTTATCATGACAGTCAGTTTTAGCTTTCTCTACTGAGGTGCTTAGCCCAACAGAACCTGGGCACAATCGTAGTAGTTCTCCTAGTGCTACCTTAGCCGATAGAGCGGAACATAAGGTACCAAAACATAGGAGCCGGGCAAACCCAACATTTGACCAAAGACATGATTCGGAGCTGATGCATATAATGCTATAATTCGGGGTGCCGCACTTGTGAAAGTGTTCGGACTTCTCACACCATATTGTGGGGTACTTAAGCCCCTGGTGTATTGGCCGTACCAAAGTGTACGGTTGCAAGGCGTCATTAATGAACACATATATATATATATAAAAAGAGGAATGTGATAATAGTCTTAATGCTATGCATTTTTTATTCAAAAAGGTGCATTAAAGCAGAATCATATAGATAGTGCGGTAAGCAAAAAGTAGGACGATGTCCCTTCCAAGGGCGAGCTGAGGAATAGTATTAAAGCAAATATTTCACTCGTTATCGTAATCCACCTGGGAGTTCCGTGGTCTGACGTAGCTTTCTGCCTCCTTGGTTGCTATATCATGTGTTCGGCAATCATGTTGCCGGACAGGGTTTCCAGAGATTAAAGTCCTAAAAGAGAAAAATAACAAAGCGGGAAGCCCCTAGTGCGGTTTAAGCCGTGTATTGGGGCGTGTCGTAGTTGTGCCCCCTCCCCGCCTATGCCCATGGTATTTTTAATGCGTAATTATGTACGCGTGGCATGAATTTCACCGTTTGGCTGGGACTGGGGTGGGGGCCGCATTGCTACGCGAGCTCAGATCGTGCCAGGCGGTCTAGTTGTCGATTACTCCGAGCGAGCTTGAAGGTGTCCGGGTCTTGAAACACTGAAATGGTGGATTGCCTTGAGAGGCCGCTTTGCGCTTTCGCTGCGGGGGCCGTAGTGTGCTCCTCCGTTCGGAGAGAGCGCTTTGTGTTTCCATTAACTGTAATAACCCCCCGAGGTCCTGGCATCTTGATCTTGAGGTATGCATAATGCGGTACCGCATTGAATCTCGCAAATGCGGTTCACCCGAACAGTGCATGATAGCCACTGCGGAACAGGACTATATCGAAGATTAATTCTTCGCTTCAGAAGTTATCCAGGGATCCGAAGACCACTTCCAGTGTAATTGAGCCTGTGCAATGGGCCGCTACACCTGGTATGACGTCTTTAAAGGTCGTTTTCATGGGTTTGATCCTTGAGGGGTCTATACCCATTTTGCGCACTGTGTCCTGATAAAGCAGGTTCAGGCTGTTGCCGCCATCCATAAGGACTCGAGTGAGGTGAAATCCGTCGATGATTGGGTCTAGGACCAGTGCGGCGAATCCGCCATGACGGATACTAGTGGGGTGGTCCCTGCGATCGAAGGTGATCGGAAAGGAGGACCATGGGTTGAACTTTGGGGCGACTGGCTCCAACGCATATACGTCCCTAAGCGCACGCTTCCGCTCCCTCTTAGGGATGTGGGTTGCGTATATCATGTTCACCGTCTGCACTTGTGGGGGGAACCTCTTCTGTCCTCCGGTCTTCAGCTGCCGGGGCTCCTCTTCGTCATCGCTGTGTGATCCCTTATCTTTGTCTTCAGCAATTAACTTGTCGGCCTGCTTGAACACCCAACAATCCCTGTTGGTGTGGTTGGCTGGCTTGTCGGGGGTACCATGTATTTGAAACGAGCGGTCGAGTATACGGTCCAAACTGGACGGGCCCGGAGTGCTTCTTTTGACTGGCTTTTTCCGTTGACCGGGTTTAGAGCCTTTGAATCCGGCATTGACTGTCGTATCCTCGGTATTGTCGCTGTTAATGCAGCGCTTATGTTTGTTGCGACGTGACCTACTATTGCCGTCCTTGGTATCCGAAGTACCATGGTTCTTTGATATGTTATTACTGCGAGCCAGCCAGCTGTTTTCTCCCGCACAAAAGCGGGTCATGAGTGTCGTGAGGGCTGCCACAGATTTTGTCTTTTCCTGACCAAGGTGCCAGGCTAGCCACTCGTCGTGGATGTTGTGTTTGAAAGCTGCTAGGGCATCTGCATCTGGACAGTCGATGATTTGATTTTTCTTTGTTAGGAACCGAGTCCAGAATTGCTTGGCCGATTCTTCTGGCTACTGAATTATGTGGCTCAAGTCATCGGCATCTGGTGGTCGCACATAAGTGCCTTGAAAGTTGTCAAGGAATGCGGCCTCCAGATCTTCCCAACAGCTAATGGACTCTGCTGGCAAGCCGTTAAGCCAATGTCGTGCTGGTCCTTTGAGCTTTAGTGGGAGGTATTTGATGGCGTGTAAGTCATCACCGCGGGCCATGTGGATGTGGAGGAGGAAATCCTCGATCCATACCGCGGGATCTGTTGTGTCGTCGTATGATTCAATATTTACGGGTTTGAAACCCTCTGGGATTTGATGATCCATTACTTCGTCTGTGAAGCATAGGGGGTGTGCGGCGCCTCTGTATTGGGCTATATCGCGACGCAGCTCGAATGGGTCTTGCCCGCTGTGTTCAGCCCGGCCGGATTTACTTTTACTGTATCTGGCGTGAAGTTTATCGTCTCGCATAGTGGCGCGCCCTCGTGATCCGTAGATCGATCTTGCGTGCTTTGCTTTGTCCTCCAATATGTCTCGCAGGTCTGGCGTATTTCCCCATGTCTTTTTATTTGAATGATGTCGGGGTGCGGGGCTGAGTTTTTGGCTGGAATGCCTCTCTATCGCGGCCACGAGGTGGCCGTTCAGCCGCATCATACGCTTCTTCCTCCAGTCGGGGTAGCAACCTGCATTTTGGGTAACTCTTGGAGGGGCATTCGAGTTTATATTCCTCAGCCGCGAGGACTTCAGTCCATCTATCAGCTAGCAGATCTTGATCAGCTTGAAGCTGCTGCTGCTTTTTCTTAAGGCTATTTGCCGTGGCTATAAGCCGGCGCTTGAAGCGCTCTTGTTCGACGGGATCCTCTGGCACGACGAATTCGGCATCGTCGAGGCTTGCCTTGTCTTCGGAGGGGGGCATGTAATTATCGTCCTCCGCCTCTCCGTCTGCCGCTCTCTCTGGAGGGGTGGCCTTTCCATCCTCCTGTCCTAGATCGTGCTGGAGGGGATTGTTGCCATCTTCGGCACTATCCGGAGTGTTATTATCTCCTGTGCCGGTATCACCACTTTTGCTTTGGCGGGACTTAGAGCGGCGCCGCTGACGTCGGCGCTTGGGTTGCTTCTTGGAGGGGTCATCCTCCGTTGTCTCGTCGCCATTGCCTTCTTTGGGTGTGTCCACCATGTATATATCGTATGATGAGGTGGCTGTCCAGTGTCCTGTGGGCAGTGGTTCCTCTTCGTCTCCCGCATCGTCGTCCATACCGTCGATGTCTTCGGAGTCGAAGTCGAGCATGTCGGTTAAGTCATCGACAGTGGCTACTAAGTGGGTGGTGGGTGGGCCGTGAATTTCTTCGTCGTCCGCATCCCAATCCTGCCGGACATAGTTCGGCCAGGATCATCCTAACAAGGAGAGAGACCTTAATGAGTTCAGTATGTCGCCAAAGGGTGAGTGCTGAAAAATATCCGCGGAGGTAAACTCCATGATCGGCGCCCAATCGGATTCGTTGGGAACGGGCGCAGGCAGTTCGGAGTCCGTGGCCGGAGAAGGATCCGGCAGTTTGACAACACGGCTCTCGTGCAGGGTAAGGTCGATGTCCGGCTCGATCGCTGATGAGGATAAGGCTTCCGTGGCGGGGTCCATCCACCCGTCCATGGACAGCGCAACTGGCTCCGAATTGAGGGTCGGAGCGGCTGCTGGTGCGATCTCCTGAACACTGTCTGATGGTAGAGCTAAATCGTACTCATCGTGACCGCGTGGCGCACAAGGCAGAGGCTCGAATCCGTTGAAGATCAAGTCTCCGCGGATATTGGCCGTGTAGTTTAAGCTTCCAAACCTGACCTGGTGGCCAGGGGCGTAACTTTTGATCTGCTCCAGATGGCCAAGCGAGTTGGCCACTGTGCGAAGCCGCCGAACACAAAGATCTGTCCGGGGAGAAAAGTCTCACGCTGGACTGCATCGCTAACGATGACCGAAGGAGCCATCAAGCCTAACAGCGACGACACAGAGGAACTCTCAATGAAAGCACCAATGTCAGTGTCAAAACCGGCGGATCTCGGGTAGGGGGTCCCGAACTGTGCGTCTAAGGCGGATGGTAACGGGAGGCAGGGGACACGATGTTTTACCCAGGTTCGGGCCCTCTTGATGGAGGTAAAACCCTACGTCCTGCTTGATTTATTCTTGATGATATGAGTATTACAAGAGTTGATCTACCACGAGATCAGAGAGGCAAAACCCTAGAAGCTAGCCTATGGTATGATTGTATGTTATTGTCCTACGGACTAAAACCCTTCGGTTTATATAGACACCGGAGGGGGCTAGGGTTACACAAGGTCAGTTTACAAAGGAGGAGATATCCATATCCGTACTGCCTAGCTTGCCTTCCACGCCAAGTAGAGTCCCATCCGGACACGAGACGAAGTCTTCAATCTTGTATCTTCATAGTCCAATAGTCCGGCCAAAGGATATAATCCGGCTATCCGGAGACCCCTAATCCTGGACTCCCTCAACTGCCATCAGGGCTTGCTGATATTCTTGGCTGTTCGGCTTCCCCTTTAATTCCCGCAGCCATTTTAACCTTAGTCTCTTCAACATTTCGATCGCGCCCCACAACACAACAAGCACACCCACGACGACAAATAGAGAGGGGATGTCCAGCGATGCTCCAATGGAGTTTGGCGAGCATAGAGTGGAGACCCACGCGAGGGAGACGGATCTCTTGGTGGTGTACACCATTGACCCGGCCGTGGTGGATGACTACATCAACAGCGTTGAGCAGTTGCTTGTTGGAGACAAGTACAAGGTGGTCAGCATAGACCTCGAGTACACTGTCGGTCATCCCGGCATAGATCAGAAGGTTGCCGTCGCCCAGTTGTGCATGCGCCATCATGTTCTCATCTACCACTACTCCATGGCCACAGAGCCTTGCAACCGTTTCAACAGGTTTGCCAACAGCGCCGACTACAAGTTGGCCATGGTGGAAACCAAAGACGATGTAAATGCGCTCAGTGTTACGGGCTTGGCCTACAAGAACCTTGTCGAAATCCGTGACCACTACAGGGTTTGGGGTAGCACAAAGAAGGACTCCCTGGTCGAACTCGCCTCGGCCATCATCGACCCCTACTACGAAAAGATGAAGCAGGATGCCCAGAGAACAAGCCCCTATCCTGGCACAGGGCCTGGATGCGGCAATTGAATGAACCTCACCTCATGTTCGCGGCCAAGAGCGTGTACACATGCTACGAGATGCACAGGCAGATCGTTGACATGAGCAAGTGCCTCGTTACCCAAATCGACAAGCCTAGATCGAGCCACAAGGAGAGCAAGCGTCACAAGAAGTAGATGATGATCAGATGATCGTTTATGCTAGTTAATCATGCATGTATTATATAGTTTACTTTATTAGTGTGTGGAAATGTCATGTGTGTAGTAGCGACTATGTAATTATGCATGTAATAGTTTACTTTGGTGTGTGCAAATGCCATGGTTGTAGTAGCCACCTATGTAAGTGGATGTTTAATTTGGTTATGCAAGCATGTCCTTATAAGTGTGTGTGTGTATGTATGTTGTTGTTCTGTATGCAATCCCATCACACAACACACACGTCTTATTAGCAGCAACCGTCTGTGTTATTATTGGTATTCACACACATTTCTGATTACATACCTGTTTGACGCGTATCACACACATCTTGTTCATTTGAACCGTTTCTGTTCTCATGTATCAACGCAAACAGTTCATCCGAGTGAACCACATGCCGTATATCACACACACCTTTGATCTCGCTGACTGTTTCCATTGTGTTGCCTAATCACAAACAGTTCATCCGAGTGAACCGTATGTTGTACATCGCACACACTTTCATCTGGCTGCCCGTTTCTTTTGTTCCTCCTCATCGCAAACAGTTAATTGAGATGAACCGTATGTCCTGCATCGCACACGCAACTAAAATCTGAACCGTGTTTGATGCATCCTCCATCGCAAATGTTTTGCACCTTTTTGACGGGTTTTTTACACCATCGTTTGCGATTATGGCATTGCACACAATTTCGTGGAAGGGTCTCTGATCGTAGTATCGCGTTAGCAGCAACCTGCAGTAGTGTATCCCTGGGTGGTTTTGGTAATTCCTAACAACATATAGCTCATTGAAGTAATGCTCTCTCAAGATGATCATTTCAGAAAGTTCAATGATTGGCATGGCATGGACTAGGAATGTGGACCCCTCAAAATGCTAAGGACACATATTGGCTCAAGCTCAAAACTCTAAATTTTCATTTTAGTGATCCAAGATCACATTGAGTCCATAGGAAAAGCCAATACTATTAAAAGGGGATGAGGTGTTGCTTAATGGCTTGCTTGCTCAAAATGCTTAGTGATATACTCCAAAAGCCCTCGACCACTTTATCATATCCACATATGTCCTAAACCAAAAGTCAAACTTGGCCCCACCGATTTGATCTACCCGGCGCCACCAAGTTCATTTGACATAGCCATAGCCAGAAACCCTAATCAGTTTGGTCTCACCGAGATGGGATTGCAAACTCTCTGTTTCCCTTCGTAACATTTCGGTCTAACCAAGATGAGCGATCGGTCTCACCGAGTTCGCAATGCAAACTCTTTGTTTCCTTTTCGTAACGTTTCAGTCTCACCGAAATGAGCGATCGGTCCCACCGAGTTTGCCTGACCAATTCTCTGTTTGCCTATTACAGAAATCGGTCCCGCTGAGTTTATGTGATCGGTTTCACCAAGATTATGTTATGCCCTAACCCTAATAAATTGGTCCCACTGAGTTGACATGTCGGTCCCACAGAAAAGCCTAACATTCACATTACTGAATCGGTCTGACCGAGTTTGAGTATTCAATCTCACCAAGTTTGGTAAATTGTGTGTAATGGTTAGATTTTGTGTGGAGGCTATATATACCCCTCCACCCACCCTCCATTCGTGGAGAGAGCCATCAGAACGTGCCTACACTTCTACCATTCATTTTCTGAGAGAGAACTACCTACTCATGTGTTGAGACCAAGATATTCCAATCCAATCACAAGAATCTTGATCTCTAGCCTTCCCCAAGTTGCTTTCCACTCAAATCATCTTTCCACCAAATCCAAATATGTGAGAGAGAGTTGAGTGTTGGGGAGACTATCATTTGAAGCACAAGAGCAAGGAGTTCATCATCAACACACCATCTATTACCTTTCGGAGAGTGGTGTCTCCTAGATTGGTTTGGTGTCACTTGGGAGCCTCCGTCAAGATTGTGGAGTTGAACCAAAGAGTTTGTAAGGGCAAGGAGATCGCCTACTTCATGAAGATCTACCCAAGTGAGGCAAGTCCTCCATGGGCGATGGCCATAGTGGGATAGACAAGGTTGCTTCTTCGTGGACCCTTCATGGGTGGAGCCCTCCGTGGACTCGCACAACTGTTAGCCTTCGTGGGTTGAAGTCTCCATCAACGTGGATGTACGATAGCACCACCTATCAGAACCACGCCAAAAATCTCCGTGTCTACATTGCGTTTGCTCCCTCCAAACTCCTCCCTTTACCTTCATATGCAATGATTTGCATTCCGCTGCTATACTCTTAGATTTGCATGAGTAGGTTGACTGCTTGACTTGTGCTAAGTTGCTAAAATCTGCCAAGACTTAAAATTGGGAAAAGGCTAGATTTTTATTTTGTCAAGTAGTCTAATCACCCCCCTCTAGACATACTTTCAATCCTACAAGTGGTATCATTGGTCTCCATTTTCCTTGATTTCCATAGCTTTGGTGATCATAGCCTTGGTTTCACAACCTAGGACAGTATGGTGTCTAGCGAGGGAAATTACCATCGTATAGGTCCTTACTTTGATGGTACTAGTTTTGCTAGTTGGAAGCATAAGATGAAAATGCATATTGTTGGACATAACCTCGCCGTTTGGGCTATTGTGTGTATTGGCTTGCAAGGCGAATTCCTCGATGGGAGAGAACCGAATCATGAAGCTACCGCGGAAGAGTTGAAGATGCTACAATACAATGCTCAAGCTTGCGATATCCTCTTCAACGGATTGTGCCTCGAAGAATTCAAAAAAATCAGTCATCTTGAGAATGCAAAGGAAATTTGGGATACTTTGATTGACATGCACGTAGGTACCAACTCTGTCAAGGAATCCAATTTGGATTGCTTCAAAGTCAGCTTGACAAGTTCAAAATGAAGGATGGTGAAGGTGTCGTTGAAATGTACTCTAGGCTTGCTCTCATCACAAATGAGATTGCCGGCTTAGGAAGTGAAGAGATGACCGACAGATTCATCATCAAGAAGATCCCAAGAGCCTTGGATGGAAAATATGATACCGTGTGCACATTGATTCAAATGATGCCCAACTACAAAGATCTCAAGCCAACATAAGTCATTGGAAGCATTTTTGCTCATGAGATGTCACTCGAGGATAAAGAAGAGCTTCACAACAAGTCAAGTGGTGCTTACAAAGCCTCATGTGATGCTCCTACATCATCAAGTGATAAACAAGTCTTCAATGAGGAATTGAGCCTAATGGTGAATAACTTCAACAAGTTCTACAAGAGTAGAAGCAAAGAAAGAAGTTCCAAGTCAAGGTCCTACAATGATAAAAGATCTTCTAGTCGTGAGCGTAATTGCTACAATTGTGGAAGACCCGGACACTACTCCAACGAGTGTATGACTCCCTACAAACAAAGAGAAGACTCACCTAAAAGGAGAAGTAGAAGAGAAGAATCACCTCAAAGAGAGAGAAGGAGTAGAGATGATCGTTATAAACGAAGAACCTCTCGCAGAAGCAAGGATTCAGAAAGGAAGGACAAGTCATGAAGGAGCTACACCAAACGAAGACATCAAGCTCACGTTGGTGAATGGGTATCCGGCTCTGACTCCGACCATCACTCCGAGAGAAGTTATCACTCCGACCCTGAATATACCCAAGATGAAGGTCTTGCCGGTCTAGCACTTGTAAGATGCTTCATGGCTAAAGGCCCAAAGGTATCACACCCCGAGTATGTTGATTTCAATAGTGATGAAGATGATGTGCTAGGTGATGATGATTTACTTGTTGACAAATCTAGTGATGAAAACTTTGATGAACTTGCTATTAATCATGCTAATCAAGATAAAATGAATGACGGTGATAAGAAGGAGATTGAGCATCTAACTAAAGAACTAAACACTCTTAAGTTAGCTCATGAAACTACCTTGGAAGATCATCAAGAGCTTTTAAAGACTCATGAGAAGCTACACTTTGAAAAGCTCAACCTTGAGCAAGAGCATGGGTTCTTAAAGGCAATCAATGATGATCTTCCTAAGAAAAGTTGTTCTTACATTGCCAAGCATTTACTCTTGTCTACTTACATGCCATAAGTAAAATCTAGCAACAAGAGCAAGAAAGATTCTCCTTCTAGTAGTAACAATAATCATGTTAAATCCAATATTGTTGCTTCTAGTAGTTCTCTTGATTCCACTAATGATTCTCTTAGCCAAGTTACACTTGAGCAAGAAAATATCTTATTGAAGGGAATTATAGAGAAAGGTGTTTACAAGAGCCTTGCCGAAAGTAAGCAATTTGAGGAAATTGTGCGCAAGCAAGGAAGGCACCGAAAGCAAGATCAACTTGGATATCTTATTCAAGCCACCTTGAGGATTGAGAAGGGATTGGCCACCCTGACTCAGAACCAAGAAAGCCTGGAGAGGATCATTGAAACAAAGTTCCATGATCGTGACTTGAAAGTGACGGAGATGCAGACAGCAGTTGAGCTACTCCAGGAAGAAGCTGAGGAGATGAAAGGGAAAGCTACCACAGATGCCTTTCAGAGAGTGCCTAGGGGACAAAGATCTGTAGCAGTGCCTGTGACTATCACAAGAGCTACTACATCAGCATCTGCAGCCACAACATCAATACCTCCTCCAGTTGCCACTCCACCAGCTCCAACAACTTCAACCGATGCATTAGTCCTTGGAGTCCTCTCAATGCCTCCTCCCGAAGATCAAGCCTAGAGAGACGCATAGCACTATGCATCTTCGAGCTTTTTGGTAACTTGTTGCCAAAGGGGGAGAAAGTGCATAGATCATAGGCTTCGAGAGAGAGAGAGAGCACGCTTCTTTTTGCTATCTCTTTTGCTTCTTGGTTGATATGTATTTGTGTGCTTGCTTGGATGATACTTTATGTGTGTGTGAGATACTTGTTTGATCATGTGTTTGATCATATCATACCTTAATGCTTGTGCTTGAATGATGCTATTAGTTATCTCTCATGTATGACCATTCACTTCGCCTTGGTGATGAGTGCATATTTTACTTTCTATCATTTCGAGCGCTCCACCAAGATGTATGTGACATGGAAGAGTAATCCATGATCCTAATCGATTGTGCATTTGCATTCAAAAGCAAATTTTAAATAATGCACAAATTTAGGGGGAGCTCTTGCTTATCACATACTTCTCAAAGCGACAATATATTTAAATCTTATTATCATTTGTCGAAGCTTTGATCTATATGTTGTCATCAATTACCAAAAAGGGGGAGATTGAAATTGCAACTATCCCTGGGTGGTTTTAGTAATTCCTAACAACATATAGCTCATTGAACTAATGCTCTCTCAAGATGATCATTTCATAAATTTCAATGATTGGCATGGCACGGACTAAGAATGTGGACCCCTCAAAATGCTAAGGACACATATTGGCTCAAGCTCAAGACTCTACATTTTCATTTTAGTGATCCAAGATCACATTGAGTCCATAGGAAAAGTCAATACTATTAAAAGGGGATGAGGTGTTGCTTAATGGCTTGCTTGCTCAAAATGCTTCGTGATATGCTCCAAAATCCCTCAACCACTTTCTCATATCCACATATGTCCTAAACCAAAAGTCAAACTTGGCACCACCGATTTGATCTATCCGGTGCCACCAAGTTCATTTGACATAGCCATAGCTAGAAACCCTAATCAGTTCGGTCTCACGGATAGGGATCTCGGTCTCACTGAGATGGGATTGCAAACTCTCTGTTTCCCTTTGCAACGTTTTGGTCTAACCGAGCTGAGCAATCGGTCCCACCGAGTTCGCAATGCAAACTCTCTGTTTCCTTTTCGTAATGTTTCGGTCCCACTGAGTTTGCCTGGCCAACTCTCTGTTTGCCTATTATAGAAATCGGTCCCACCGAGTTTATGTGATCGGTCTCACCGAGATTACGTTATGCCCTAACCCTAATGAAATCGGTCCCACCGAGTTGACATGTCGGTCCCACCGAAAAGCCTAACATTCACATTTTGAACTAAATCGGTCTAACCGAGTTTAAGTATTCGGTCTCACCGAGTTTGGTAAATTGTGTGTAACTATTAGATTTTGTGTGGAGGCTATATATACCCCTCCACCCATCCTCCATTTGTGGAGAGAGCCATCAGAACGTGCCTAAACTTCTACCATACATTTCTGAGAGAGAACTACCTACTCATGTGTTGAGACCAAGATATTCCAATCCAATCACAAGAACCTTGATCTCTAGCCTTCTTTTTTCCGAATACGCATGGAGGCGTATCATTCTATTGATAGGTAGGGAAAAGATTACAAAGATTTAGGGCACAGGTTTGCCGTACACAAGAGGCGACAATGAGGAGCCCCATGAGCCTGAGAGGGGGGATTGCTCAGCCCCAAGTTACAAGGATCATGTTACAGGAAGAATCTTGTCTAAACCCTTGGCTCTAGCACTAGCCCATCATCTTGCATCGGCCTTGATCACATCAAGCAGGTCAACGGTCGAAGGTCAGGCGCCATCGAAGATGATAGCGTTCTTGTTCTTCCAGATGGGCCAGGCAGTGATGATGGCGAGCGAGGTGAAGCCCGTGCGAAAGTGGTACGGGGGGGCGAGGGTGCTGCTATACCACCAGTCGAAGAACTCCGTCACACCATCTGGTGGCATGATTGGCAGTCGACACCAAGAGAGGATTTCATGCCAAGTGATTTGCGAGAAGACGCAGCCAGTCAGGATGTGTTGTAGCGTTTTGTCGTCCTGAGAGCAAAGACTACACGCGGGCGAGTGTTTCAGCCCACGACGAGCCAACCGATCAGCTGTCCAGCAATGGTTCTGTGAAGCGAGCCAAAGGAAGAACTTCACGTTCAGGGGCGCCCAGCTGCGTGAGATAAGCTGCCAGAACAGTACGGTGATGGATCCGTAGAACAGTGCAGAGTAGCATGAGCTGGCGGTGTATGAGCCCTTGGAGTTCCGGCGCCAAGTCAAGGTGTCCGGAGCTGTCGACAGCGAGATAAGATGAAGACGACGCCACAGGTCAACATACTCAACCGTAGCGATCAGTGCGAGGGCACCAGATATGAGAAAGATCCAGTTGCGCTCGGATAGGGCATCATGGACGAGGCACGTACGGCGGCGACCTCGCTTGACCATGGCGGCGATCGACGGGGCAGTCTCGGGATAGAGCGCCCATCAAGCTAGTGGTCGAGCCAGAACCGACAGGTTCTCCCATCGCCGAGCGCCCAAACTGTGGAGGGGCAGAATAACTACAGCACCTCTGGGTCATGCGGCAGTGGAAGATGCCGCCAGGGCCGGTCAGGGTCAGTGGCCTGAAGCCACATCCATCAGGTGTGCAGCGCAATGCCAGCCCGGCACAGGTCGCGCACACCCAGGTCGCCGTGCTCCAGAGGGCGGCAAACTTTGGCCCAACTGATGAGGCAACACCCAGCGTGCGCATCCTTGCATCCCTGCCAGAGGAAATCACGGATGATGCGCGTGACTTTCCTCAGGATCGGTGCCGAGAGGGCCATAACCATCAGAATGTGAGTAGGCATGGCAACGAGCACGTGGCAAACCAGGGCCAGTTGCTCGCCACGGTTCAGCAAGGTGGCTTTCCAAGTAGCAAGCTTAAGGAGAAACTTATCGACAAGGGGCATGAGGTCATTAGTCGAGGCTTTCCTCACGAGAGTGGCAGCCCTAGATACTTGATGGGGAAGGGCGCGACTGGGCATGAGAGAGCGGCGGCGATGTCGGCCATGAGGTCGTCGGAGCAGCGGATTGGCATCGCGGAGCACTTGGTGAAGTTGGTACGAAGGCCTGAGGCCTTGCCAAAGGTATCTAGGAGCTCACGAATAATGCTCAGCTCAGAGGGGTCCGGGTGGCAGAACACGACCACGTCGTCGGTGAAGAGGGAGACACTCAAAGCAGCATGCCTGGCGGTTAGCCTGCAGAGGACGCCACATCGGACAGCGTGCTGGAGCAATGAGTTTAGTGTCTCGATGACGATTGTGAAGAGCATTGGGGACACCGGATCGCCCTGTCGTAGTCCTTGCTCATGTTGGATGGGGGGCCCGGGTTGCCATTGAGAAGGACACGCGTAGATGCAGTGGAGAGCGTCATGCAGATCCAGACGCACCATCGGCGCCCGAAGCCAAGGTGTGTCAACGTCTCGAGGAGGAACGGCCAAGACACGGTGTCGAACGCCCGAGCGATGTCGAGTTTGAGGAGGACTCGGGGTGTCTTGAGGTTGTGCAGAAGCCTGGCAGTTTGCTGAACAAGCATATAGTTATCGTGGACGCCGCGCCCGGTGATGAACGCACTCTGGTTAGTGGAGACGATGGCAGGCATCCTCGGGGCAAGACAGAGCGAAAGGACTTTAGCGAACAGCTTCGCAATGAGGTGGATCAAGCTTATGGGGCGGTAATCTGAGAGGGTTGCAGCATCGGCCTTCTTGGGGATGAGCGTAATGAGCACTTGGTTGAGCTTCTGAAAACCACAACCATTTGTAGAGTAGATCTTGTCGAAGGCCGCACAGATGTCACCCTTGATGGTGCCCCAGCATGCACGAAGGAATTCCGTGGTGAACCCGTCCGGACCGAGTACTTTGCCGAGAGGTAACAGCTTCACAGCGCGCCAGATCTCATCCTCGGTGAAGGGGCAGTCAAGCTCAGCCAGATCAAAGTGGCGAGGGTCCATCTCATTCAGACACAGGCTGAACTCGCGTGTCTCAGCACGACCAATGATGTTGGAGAAGTGTGCAAAGGCAGCGCGCGCCATGGCAACATCCTCCGAGACAATCGAGTCTCCCACACGAAGGCTGGCAATGTGGTTCTTCTTGCTACGGTGAGCCGCGTGGATTTTGAAGAAGGCGACATTGGTGTCTCCTTCCTTGAGCTGGTAGAAGCGGGCGCGCTCACGAGTAATGGAGCGTTCAAGCGAGGCCAGCGCGTTGTAACCAAGCCTCGGGGGGAGACAAGGGGCGGGTGTCCTACGCTGTGTCAAGACGCGGTATGATCTCTCGCGCAACAATGAGTTGGGTGGAGATGTGTCCCAGGGTGCGCGCGCTCCAGCCTTGGACACGACGGCCGGTGGCCTTGAGCCTGAAGTAGAGCATGCGAAAGGGGTCGGGATCCGCAGCTACAGAATTCCAAGCCTCGGCAACGATCTGCTGGAAGCTATCTAGCTTCGTCCAGAACCTCTCGAAGTGGAATCGCCGCTTGACGGGGGTGAGGGGAGAGCATTCCATGAAAATAGGGCAGTGGTCCGAGACAGTGGAGGCTAGGCACCGAAGCGAACACTGGGGGGAGAGAGCATCCCAGGAAGTAGTGCATAGAACTCGGTCGTTTTTAACCAGGGTGGGGTTCATTTGCTCGTTAGACCACATGTAATGTCGACCGTGGAGGTAAATGTCACGAAGCGCCAGGTCGGAGATAAAGCGGTGAAAGCGGTATTCGGTGGTTAATCTGATCATTGCTCTTGTCGGCCATGGAGGAAATCATGTTGAAATCGCCTCCCAGAACCCAGGGTCCGGCGATTGTGGAGTGGAAGTCTTGCAGCTCAGCAAGGAAAGCTAACTTGTCAGCATTGGATTGCGGTCCGTACACACCCGTGATCCACCAAGGTGGGCCCCCAGAAGCATCCATCACCATGGCAGAGACATGATATAAGCTGATGGTTCGGTAAGCCAGGGATACATGATCAGCACGCTAGGCTAGGAGGATGCCACCGCGCGTCCCATCGGCAGGAAGCCAGTAAAAGTGCCGGAACTCAGCGCCCAAGGTTTGAGCAACCAGGTCGGTAGAGATAGCGGAAAGTTTGGTTTCTTGAAGACACACAATGGACGGTGCAGCGGCGGTGATCATGCTACGGACAGCAGAACGCTTGGAACGGCTGTTAAGGCCGCGTACACTCCAGAAAATGAACTTGTGATTGTGCGACATGGGAAAGGGTGGGTGGGCGCAGGTACACGGCATGGCCGGATCATATCTCAACAAGGCGAGGTGCTGACGGCGCGAGGCCTGCAAGCATCTCGGGCGGGACCTGCCACCCATAGAAGTCTGCAAAAGATTGCACCACGTCGGCCGCCAGTGGCTCTTCGAAGAGCTTAGTGTATCGCTCCAAGATTGCGCTAGAGGCAGGCTCATCCTCCTTGAGTAAACCGAGCCTGATGAGAAGGACGCGTTTGGATTTATTCTCTGAGTCGAGCCTTCGGTCCGCGGCAGCGATGCGGCCGCTCCAGTGAGGAGTAAAGTTGGGAGGGACCGCACCACGCTTGCGCCTTGCAGGGGGGTGGGAAGAACTGGGTCCAAGTTAGCGCGGATAGAAGCCATGAAGCCGTTGGCGTCATTGGCACTGGGGGCGGGAGGCAGAGGGCCGCGCATGCCATGCATGGCCTCGGGGCGTGCATATCCACCACCGCGGGATTGCATGGGCCAATGAGCGGTGCATGCATGGTCTGGGCGGGTGGGGGACAGAGCCCAGGAGCAGAGATCATCGCAGGTTCAGGAGCAGGCACTGAGACCGAATCTTCCTCGAAGGGCACGGCCGTTCCAGGACGTACAAGGGCCAGATCTACCTCGGGCGGCGTGTCCGTCACATGGTCGGAGACAGGCCCCACTAGACACAGCTGCAAGCCCGTCACTAGCACATTGGGATCATCAACCACGACCGGATTGGTAGGATCTGGTGAACTGACCAGGGAAGGCGCCTCGGGAGTGGGTCTGGCAGGTGGCGGAGGGAGCAAAAGTGTAGAAGCAGTAGAGGAATCCAAGGTGGGGTTCCGCGCGCTTCCCGCCTCATGAAGGCCAGGGGATTTTTCATGAGGCGGAGTTTGAACAGGGGAAGACCGGGTCAAGGTTAGCAAAGGGACAGGAGGATGTTGGTCATGCTGGGTGAGCAGCCCCACCGTGGCCAGGCGAATCCGGGCGTGGACATGGGCTCGCAGGTGCACGTCACCCACAACGGGGTAGGGGCCTAGGATGCCCTGCCAGGAGCATGCCGGCGGCGGCGCGAGGGCACGGCGGCGGCCCGTGCCACCGGAGTGCCCGGCACCACCAGAACCACGGCGGCGCGAGCTGACCGACGATGAGTTCCCGGTGATCGCGGGAAGTCGTGATGGCGTGGCCAGGCCGGAGGGAGAGGCGACGAGCCTCCACCGTTCGCGTCGCTCGAGCCCGGGGGTGGAGGTGGCGGTGGCGAGGGGAAGCGGTAGTCAGAAGAGTGACTGACATGGATTGACACCGGGAAGCGTAGCATCTCGACAGCAAACCGGAAGACGCGGTCTGGGTCGGCATCACCATGAACGTCCGGCTCGGCGAGGAGGAGCTCGAAAGTATGGGGGATGGCTTCGGGGTTGGCAGTCCAGGCAGAGAGGCGAAACACGGACATGTCGCTGCCATCCAGGGTCTCAGGCGCGAGCGCCTCGATGAGGCAGAACGGCAAAAGGAGCTATTGCGCGGAGGCCAGGTCCTAGCCGTGCTCCGGGATACCGAGCATATCAATGTCGATGCGAATGCGGAGGGCGATGGGCTCCGCGCCCTCAATGCGGCTCCAAGGGTGCAACAAGAGGCGGAAACGTCGGCCGCGCACTACGCCGGCGGCCACCCTGGCCCGCGTGGAGGGATCACGGAAGCGGATAAGGAACAAGCCATGACGGCAGAGGTGGACGGAGAAGTCGGATGGAGAGAGCTCAAAACGCTCGAGCAGGAGCACGGAGATGTCGGATGCCGAGACGCCGGAGCGGTTGCCAGCCACCGTGCCGGTCAGAGCACACTCCAGGGCAAGCTCCGCGGCGATGACGCACACGGTGTGAGGCAAGTAGCAGACCGCAGCTGCAGGCCGAAGGCCGGGGTGACCCGAGAGAGGGCTCGCCTCGCGCGAAGAAGGCGAAGGCGCAGGGGGTAAGGGATGGCGCCGGGGTCGGTGACACCGGGGGAGAGGACTGAGACGATGATGCCGCCAGTGACGAGGAGGGCACCGGCCTAGAGGACGCAGGTCGGCTAGGCCCAGCCATGCTGGAGGAAGACGAACCCAGAGTGGGGGAGGAGACCCAAGGTCGCTTCGCCGCCGGGGCGCTGCCCGAAGACGCGGGGGACGCAAGTCGCGGCTGGGGCACGGTGCAGAAGCGGGCCACGTGCCCAGGGAATCGACACCGATGGCAGCACACCTCACCCCGACACTCAGACTGGGGGTGCCCACGACGCAGACAGCGTGGGCACTCATCGGACGGCGGCGAGGGCGGACGGGGCGGGGGCGGGCCGTCGCGACGAGGGGGGCGGCGGTGGCGTGGACGGGACGCGGGCACCGGTGACCAGTGGCGACTGTCCAGCCCCCGCCGTCAGGGGCGGCCTCGTCGGGGCGGACCCGATGGATCTCGGAGCGGAGGCATCCCACGGTGGCCAGGGCCAGAGGCGGGATCGGGTCCGCATCCGACAAGGGGGCCAGGGCAACGGGTGGGGGCACCGGAGCAGCAGGGGAGGCGCAGAGCGCCAGGCGATAGGAACGAGGCGCAGATCCTATGGAGGAAGGGCTGGAATCAAGCCAGTGCTGCGCGCGCACAACCGGAAGCAGAGGGGGAAGGGGTGGCCATGGCCGAGGGGTGGGCATCGGCACCGGAGCGGTGGCCGGCGGCAGGGTGGGGTGGGCGCCGAGGCCGGAGTGGCCGGCGGCGCAGAAGCAGGGAGCGGGAGCCCTACTATTTTCCAGACGGGTCCCTCCTCTTGATCAACTCTTGTCCTCTAGCCTTCCCCAAGTTGCTTTCCACTCAAATCATCTTTCCACCAAATCCAAATTTGTGTGAGAGAGTCGAGTGTTGGGGAGACTATCATTTGAAGCACAAGAGCACAGAGTTCATCATCAACACACCATCTATTACCTTTTGGAGAGTGGTGTCTCCTAGATTGGTTAAGTGTCACTTGGGAGCCTCCGTCAAGATTGTGGAGTTGAACCAAGGAGTTTGTAAGGCCAAGGAGATCGCCTACTTCGTGAAGATCTAACCAAGTGAGGCAAGTCCTTCGTGGGCGATGGCCATGATGGGATAGGCAAGGTTGCTTCTTCATGGTCCCTTCGTGGGTGGAGCCCTCCGTGGACTCGCGCAACCATTACCCTTCATGGGTTGAAGTCTCCATCAACGTGGATGTATGATAGCACCACCTATCGGAACCACACCAAAAATCTCCGTGTCTATATTGCGTTTGCTCCCTCCAAACTCCTCCCTTTACCTTCATATGCAATGATTTACATTCCGCTGCTATACTCTTAGATTTGCATGTGTAGGTTGATTGCTTGACTTGTGCTAAGTTGCTAAAATCTGCCAAAACTTAAAATTGGGAAAGGGCTAGATTTTTATTTGGTCAAGTAGTCTAATCCCCCCCCCCCCTAGACATACTTTCGATCCTACAGATCTCCAAAACAAAGTCTTTGAATATGAGACAAGGTTTAAAGGTATGAGTTTTGCTGCCAGTTGCAGGACTCGCGAGACCCATTCTTCCTCTTATGATGGTGAGCCACTACCATGGAAACTGGAGGATAAGCTCGCTACTACCTCATCAGCACCACCTCCTTCTTCATCACCAACAGAGACTTGAGTACACGGTATGGCACTCCCCTTGGCTTGTGCCAAGCTTGGGGGAGGTGCCTCAGTATCGTATCACCACCACTATCTTTGCCTTTATTTATCTTAGTTCAATCTTTAGTTATCTTTTGAATTAGTTGAATAAACGTTTAGTTCGATCTATCTTCGAGTGTTTGCTTGGTGGTCTATCTATATATCTATCTATGTAATCGTGTGCGAGATATATAATAAAGAGTAGTTTGAGTTTTGTTTCTTTACTTTTTTTATTCCAATAAAAAGAAAGGAAAATAAATGAAAAAGACATATGCTAATCTTATGGTAAGTAATGACACCACATAAGGAAAAGTATAAGTGGTAAAATTAATTGGAGATTGACAAACATAGCATTGGTCAATGATGCAATTCATGAAAGAATTAATAAGGGAAGAGAAGATTCACATGCAAATACACTATCTTGGACATCTTTTATGATTGTGATCCCCCACCAAAATATTATAGCCAAAATTGTTGACGTTGGACAAGGAAGACAACGTAATGATTTATGTTTGTTCATATTCACATAGAAGTTATATTGCCATAGATCCTTTAACATGTGGTGCTTGCTCAATATCTTTGCTAGCCAAAAATTCCGCACTTAGTAGAGACACTACTTGTGCATCCAAAAACCCTTAAATCCAAAATCTTGTTTTGAGAGTCCGCCATATGTACCTATGGATTGAGTAAGATCCTTCAAGTAAGTTATCATCAGTGCAATAAGGAAATAAAAATTGTTTATAAATGTGTTGGACCATTTAGTGTAAGAGAAAATTGAGCGTTGTACAAACTTGTGATGGCAAAATAATAAAAGCGACAGACTGCATAATAAAGGTTGCTATCAGAAGGGGTAATATAACGTGACTTTTTTGCACTAAGAGATTGAGCATACAAATGAAAAGCACATGGCAACCTCTGCTTCCCTCTACGAAGGGCCTACCTTTTACTTTTATGTATTTACTTTTATGCAAGAGTCAAAGTATTCTTCCCTATTCCTTTTTTATTTTCTCTTTTTGCAAGCATCATGTGGTGAGGAAAGATCTAGGCACATATATCCAGTTGGATATGGGTGAGCATGAGTTACTATTGTTGGCATCACCCTTGAGGTGAATACGTTGGGAGGCGAAACTATAATCCCCTATCTTTCTATGTGTCCGATTGAAACTTTTTGCTCATGTGTATGCGGTGAGTGTTAACAATCATAGAAGACTATATGATGGTTGAGTATGTGGACTTGCCAAAAGGCTCCGATACGAAACCCTTCCTGAAAAGATGATGAATTATAGTTGCAAAGTTGACTGAGAACATAGTTTGTTGGTTTCTAATAGAGTTTATGCTTTTACTTCAATGTTGTGATGAATTATTACTTGTTCATTAGAAGTTATATGATAAAAGTTATGTGATAAAGTTTTATGATAAAGTTTGTTGTTGTTATAATAATATGCATGATGATTCTATGTTCGTATTTTGTTTTTATTGACACCTCTCTCTCTCTCTCTAAGCATGTGGACATGTTTTCGATTTCGGTTTTTGCCTGAGGACAAGCGAGGTATAAGCTTGGGGGAGTTGATACACCATTTTGCATCATGTTTTCCTACTGTTATTTATAATGTTTTTATGCATAATAATGCTTTATGGAGTAAGTCTAATGCGTTTTCTCTCATAATATGCAAGGTTTACGCAAAGAGGGAGAATGTCGGCAGCTAGAATTCTGGACTTGAAAAAGCTACGTCGGAGTTACCTATTCTGCACATCTCCAAATGGGCTGAAAATTTACGGAGAATTTTTTCGGAATATATAAAATAATACTAGGGTAAATAACTACCGGAGGGGGCCACCCTGGTGAGCACAAGATACCAGGGCACGCCTGGGCCCGCAGGCGTGCCCTGGTGGGTTGTGCCCTCCTCGGCCCACCTCTGGTGCCTATCTTCTTGTATATAGGTCATTTTGACCTAGAAAAATAAGGAGAGGACTTTCGGCTTGGAGCGTCGTGGTACGTCTCCAACATATCTATAATTTTTTATTGTTACATGCCATTACATTATCAATCTTGGATGTTTTATAATCATTTTATATCATTTTTTGGTACTAACCTATTGACATAGTGCCAAGTGACAATTGTTGTTTTTTGCATGTTTTTTACATCGCAGGAAATCAATACCAACGGAGTCCAAATGCAACAAAACTTTACGGAGATTTTTTATGGACTAGAAGACACCCAATGGGCCAAGGCGGCGCCTGGGGGTGCTCCGAGGGGAGCACAACCCACCAGGGCACGCCAGGAGGCCCAGGCGCGCCCTAGTGGGTTGTTCCCACCTCGGGTGCCCCCCGGACCGCCTCTTTCCTCTATAAATACCCCAATATTCCAGAAACCCTAGGGGAGTCGACAAAAATTAATTCCAGCCGCCTCAGAGTCCAGAACCACTAGATCCAATCTAGACACCATCATGGAGTGGTTCACCACTTCCATTGGTGCCTCTTCGATGATGCGTGAGTAGTTCTTTGTAGACCTTCGTGTCCATAGTTAGTATCTAGATGGCTTCCTCTCTCTCTCTCTTGTTTGATTCTACAATGGTCTCTTGGAGATCCATATCATGTAACTCTTTTTGCGGTGTGTTTGTTGGGATCGGATGAACTTTGAGTTTATGATCAGATCTATCTTTTTATATCCATGAAAGTTATTTGAGTTTCCTTGATCTCTTATATGCATGATTGCTTATAGCCTCGTATTTCTTCTCTGATATTTGGGTTTTTTCGGCCAACTTGATCTATTTATCTTGCAATGGAAAGAGGTGCTTTGTAGTGGGTTCGATCTTACGGTGCTTGATCCCTGTGCCAGAAGGGGAACCGACATGTATGTATCGTTGCTACTAAGGATAAAACGATGGGGTCTATCTCTACATAGATAGATCTTGTCTACATCATGTCATCATTCTTATTGCATTACTCCGTTTCTCCATGAACTTAATACACTAGATGCATGCTGGATAGCGGTCGATGTGTTGAATAATAGTAGTAGATGCAGGCAGGAGTTGGTCTACTAATCTTGGACGTGATGCCTATATAATGATCATTGCCTGGATATCGTCATGATTATTTTAAGTTCTATCAACTTCCCAACAGTAATTTGTTTACCCACCATTTGCTATTTTTCTCGAGAGAAGCCACTAGTGAAATCTACGGCCCCCGGGTCTCTTCTTTAATATATTTGCCATCGCGGTCTATTTTCCTTTGCTTTTATTTTTAGATCTATTAAACCAAAAATACAAAAATACATTGCTGCATTTTATCTTATTTGGCGTTCGATCTATCAAATTATTACAACTTTCTCCCATCGTGCCAATTTCTGGCGCCGTTACCCGAAAGGGATTGACAACCCCTTTAACACGTAGGGTTGCGAGTATTTGTTATTTGTGTGCAGGTGTTGTTTACGTAGTGTTTCTTGGTTCTCCTACTGGTTTGATAACCTTGGTCTCATCACTAAGGGAAATACCTACCATCGTTGTGCTGCATCATCCCTTCCTCTTTGGGGAAATACCGACGTAGTCTAGCAGACATCAAAAGGAATTTCTGGCGACGTTGCCAGGGAGGATCTTCAACATATATCAGATTCCTAATCACAAATGTCATCTCCTCACAATTTAAATTATTTACCATTTGCCTCTCGTTTTCCTCTCCCCCACTTCACAAAAATTTGTCGTTTTATTCGCCCCTCTTTTCCGTTCACCGTTTTCTTGCCGGATCTATTTTTGAGTGCAATATTGTTGACTAGTCATCATGACTCAAGAGAACACCAAGTTGTGTGATTTCTCAAATACCAACAACAATGATTTTATGGGCACTCCGATTGCTCCTCCCGCCACTAATGTGAAGTCTTGTGATATTAATACTGCTTTGCTGAATCTTGTTATGAAAGATCAATTTTCTGGTACTCCTATTCAGGATGTCGCATCCTGATGTCGCTTGAAGCTACGTCGGTATTTCCCCAAAGAGGAAGGGATGATGCAGCACAGCAGCGGTAGGTATTTCCCTCAGATATGAAACCAAGGTTATCGAACCAGTAGAAGAACCAAGCAACACAATGTAAACAGCCCTTGCACACAAATAGCAACCACTCGCAACCCGACGTGTTAAAGGGGTTGTCAATCCCTTTCGAGTAACGGCGCCAGAAATTGGCGCGTGGGCGGGAGAAAGTTGTAATAGATTGAATAAATAGATCGGAAATAAAATAAAGTGCAGCAAAGTATTTTTGTATTTTTGGTTTAATAGATCTGAAAATAAATGCAAAGGAAAAGTAGATCGCAAAGGCAAATATATGAGAAAGAGACCCGGGGGCCGTAGGTTTCACTAGTGGCTTCTCTCGAGAAAAATAGCAAACGGTGGGTGAACAAATTACTGTTGGGAAATTGATAGAACTACAAATAATCATGACGATGTCCAGGCAATGATCATTATATAGGGATCACGTCCAAGATTAATAGACCGACTCCTGCCTGCATCTACTACTATTACTCCACACATCGACCGCTACCCAACATGCATCTACTGTATTAAGTTCATGGAGAAACTGAGTAATGCAATAAGAATGATGACATGATGTAGACAAGATCTATCTATGTAGAGATAGACCCCATCGTTTTATCCTTAGTAGCAACGATACATACGTGTCGGTTCCCCTTCTGTCACTGGGACCAAGCACTGTAAGATCGAACCACTACAAAGCACCTCTTCCCATTGCAAGATAAATAGATCAAGTTGGCCAAACAAAACCCAAATATCAGAGAAGAAATACGAGGCTATAAGAAATCATGCATGAAAGAGATCAAAGAAACTCAAATACTTTCATGGATATAAAAAGATAGATCTGATCATAAACTCAAAGTTCATCGATCCCAACAAACACACGGCAAAAGAGTTACATCATTTGGATCTCCAAGAGACCATTGTATTGAGAATCAAGAGAGAGAGAGAGGAAGCCATCTAGCTACTAACTACGGAACTGAATGTCTATCAAAGAACTACTCACGCATCATTAGAGAGGCACCAATGGAGGTGGTGAACCCCATCCGAGATGGTGTCTAGATTGGATCTGGTGGTTCTGGACTCTGCGGCGGCTGGATCAATATCTCGTCGACTCCCCTAGGGTTTTGGGAATATTGGGGTATTTATAGAGCAAATAGGCGGCCCGGGGGGGCACCCGAGGTGGGCACAACCCACCAGGGTGCGCCTGGGCCTCCTGGCGTGCCCTGGTGGATTGTGCTCTCCTCGGAGAACCCCCCCAGGCGCAGCCTGGGCCCATTATGTTCCTTTTGGTCCCAAAAAAATCTCCGTAAAGTTTCATTGCATTTGGACTCCGTTTGATATTGATTTCCTGCGATGTAGAAAACATGCAGAAAACAACAACTGGCACTTGGCACCATGTCAATAGGTTAGTACCAAAAATGATATAAAATGACTATAAAATGATTATAAAACATCCAAGATTGATAATATAACAGCATGAAACAATCAAAAATTATAGATACGTTGGAGACGTATCACGTCCCATCTTAATCCCTTCGTGGAATTATGCGATATGCAAAAGAAAAAAGATGTGGACAATGATGTTGTGAAGACGAAATTATTTCCGTTTTCTTTGCGTGATTCTGCAAAAAAAATTGTTCTCTTCTTTGCTTCGCAATAGTATCGATTCTTGGAATAAGTGCAAAGATGCTTTTATCACTAAGTATTTTCCGCCAGCAAAAGTTATTTCCCTTCGAACCCAGATCATGAATTTCAAGCAACTTGAACATGAGCATGTTGCACAATCTTGGGAAAGGATGAAAATGATGCTAAGGAATTTCCCAACTCATGGGTTAAATCTTTGGATGATCATACAAAAATTTTATGCGGGATCGAGTTTTGTTTCTCGTAATCTTTTAGATTCCGCCATAGGTGGTACTTTTATGGAAATTACTTTGGATGAAGCCACTAATTGCTTGATAATATTATGGCTCATTATTCACAATGGCATACCGAAAGAGCTCCTACTAGTAAAAAAGTTAATTCGGTTGAAGAAATTTCTTCTTTGAGTGAAAAAGTTGATGCTCTTATGAAAATGGTTGCTAGTAATAGTGCTCCTATTGATTTCAATGATATGCCTTTGTCTACTTTGATTTAGCAAAATAGTGATGTCGTAGATGTGAATTTTATCTCGTGCAACAATTTCAATAACAATGCTTATAGAGGTCATTTTAATCCTAGGCCTTTTCCTAGTAATTCCTCTAATAACTATGGTAATTCCCACAGAAATCCTTCTTATAATAATAATAATAATAATAATAATAGGAACACCTATGATCTTTAGAATAATATTAAAGAATTTATCAAAACGCAAAAAGTTTTCAACACTACCATAGAAGAAAAGTTGAATAAGATTGATGTTTTGTCTAGAAGTGTTGATAGAATTTCTCATAATGTAGAAAATCTCAAGATAAAATTTTTTGTGCCTAAAGTTGAGGAATCAATTAAAGTTCTTTATGTTTCTATGGATGAAAGTAAGAAAAGAACCGCTATGCTTAGAGGTAAAAGATAATTTTTAGAAAAAACATTTTCTAATGATTACTTTCATAAAAGTGATGAAGATCTTAAAATGATTGGTGTTTCTTCTATTGATTCCTTGTTTAGTAAGGGACTGGAGAAGAGTCAACTTTAGCTAAAAGGCGTCCCGATAATTCGAAGGGTGACAATCTTGTTGGGAAAATTGATAAAAGTGGGTTTGAAGAGGTCAAAACTTTAACTAGTGATGTGCCCACTCTTTTGGATTACAAAGACTTTAATTATGATAGTTGCTATTTTATTGATTGTATTTCTTTATTGCAATCCATGATAAATTCACCCCATGCTTATGAACAAAATAAAGCTTTTACTAAACATATTGTTGATGCTATGATGAAAGCTTTAGAAGAAAAGTTGTAATTAGAAGTTTCAATTCCTAGAAAATTGCATGATGAATGGGAACCTACTATCAAAGTCAATATTAAAAATTATGAGTGTTTTGCTTTGTGTGACTTGGGTGCTAGTGTTTCTACAATTCCGAAATCTTGATGTGATGTGCTTGGTCTTACCGATATTGAAGAATGCTCTTTAAATTTGCACTTGGTGGATTCCACTATTAAAAAGCCTATGGGAATAATTAATGATGTTCTTATTCTTGCAAATAGGAATTATGTGCCCATAGATTTTTTTTGTTCTTGATATTGATTGCAATCCATCTTGTCCAATTATTCTTGGTAGACCGTTTTTATGCACTATTGGTGCCGTGATTGATATGAAAGAAGGCAATATTAAGTTCCAAGTTCCTTTGAGGAAGGGTATGGAACACTTTCCTAGAACAAGAATTAGGCAACCATATGAATCAATCATGAGGGCATCTTATGGATCTCGAAACAAAGATGACAAAACTTAGATCCTTGCTTTATGCCTAGCTAAGGGCGTAAAACTATAGCGCTTGTTGGGAGGCAACCCAATGAATTAAATTTATTTTTGCTTTTTGCTTTCTGTTCTTGAGTGTTTGCACAATTATGCTACTGTTATGATTGTGTTTTTGTGTTTTAATTAGTATTTGTGCCAAGTAAAGCCTTTAGGATCTTCTTGGGTGATAGTTGTTTGATCTTGCTGAAAAAACAAAAACTTTTGCGCTCGCGGAAATAATTTTCATTTTTAACCAGAGAGCGATAAAATACTAATTCCTTCTGTAGTAGATTAATATACAAATTGCCCAGTCCTTACTAATTTTTTAGAGTTTTTGGAGTTACAGAAGTATTCGAATTATCCAGATTGCTACAAACTATTCTGATTTTGACAGATTCTGTTTTCTTTGCGTTGTGTGCTTGTTTTGATGGCTCTATGGTTTTCTTTGATGAGTTTTTTCCGTAGAAAAGTTGGAATACAGTAGATATAATGCAAGAACAAAATATTAATTGGTTTACTACAGCACTTATAGTAGTGATTTGTTTTCTTATACTAACGGATCCCACGATGGCTTTTGTTGAGTTTTGTGTGATTGAAGTTTTCAAGTTTTGGGTTTTCTTACGATGGATGAAGGAATAAGGAGTAAGAAGAGCCTAAGATTGGGGATGCCCCGGCATACCAAGCTATTATCCAAAAGAGAGCAAGCAACTAAGCTTGGGGATGCCCCCGAGTGGCATCCCCTTTTTCTTCTAACGACCATCGGTATTTTATTCGAAGCTATAATTTTATTCGTCAAATACTATGTGTTTTGCTTGGAGCGTCTTGTATGATATGAGTCTTTGCTTGTTTTATTTTGTGTTTTAAGTCTTCATTTCTTGCTGGACACACCTATTTGAGAGAGCCAAAATTATGTCATGACTTGTTAAAATTGCTCTCTATGCTTCACTTAATTTTTTATGAGCTATGGACTTGCTCTATTGCTTCACTTATATCTTTTTGAGCACGGTGTGCTTTTGTATTGTTGAAGAAATGCTCTCTTGCTTCACTTAGATTTATTTGAGAGTTATTAAAATTTTCAATAGATTCTCTCTTGCTTCACTTAAATTAATTTGAGAGAAAGAAATGTTATGCTCATGATCTTCACTTATATTTGTTTGAGCTTGTCAAAAGAAACATATGAAAATTAGTCCCAAAGTGATAGATATCCAAGAAGGATATAATAAAAACTTTCATGAAGATCATTGGACAAAATAAACTTGATTCTTAGTAATAGTTTTGAGATATGATGATGTGATATGTGAGTCATGTTGATGAGTAATTATGCTTTAGTAAGAATATTGCTGTTAAGGTTTGTGATTCCCTATGCAAGCACGAAAGTCAATAATTATGCAATGAAATTATATCCTACTTATGGTGCATTATTCGGTGTTAACTATGCTTAATGCTCGCTTATGAGATTATTCGTTTCTTGGTTGGTCACTCCTCAATCTTTTTGCTAGCCTTCATTTTGCACTAAGTATGATCACTACTTGTGCATCCAAAAACCTTTAAACCAGTTTTGCCACATGTGTCCACTATATCTACCTATACATGGTATTCTTTTGCCATTCTAAGCAAATTTGTATGTGCCATCTCTAATTTTCAAAATAAACTTCTCTTTTGTGTGTTCGTACCGCTCGCGAAGCGGTGAGGGGTGGCTAATATTTTCCATGCTAGATGTGTTATTCTCACGATGAGTGTTTATTCACTTGTCATTGCACGAGAGTAAGGCAAAGGTATTAGGGATGCCCAGTCCCAAAATGAAAAATGAATTTACTTTATGTTGTGAAATAATAAATTCCTTGGAAAGTGTTGGTATGGAAGGCACCAGTGGATACGGTTAGCCATGGAAAGTGAAAGTATGGTGGAAAAAGGAATAAACTTTAATTTGTGTTTGGGAACCGCCTATGATATATCTAGCATGGAAAGTGTTGGGAACTCTAAGTCATTTTCGTTGGTGGGAAGGACACACCTCCCAAAATGTTTTTTATCTCTAAGTTTTTCGCTTTGAGCTCTGGCACCTCTACAAATCCCTACTTGCCTATGCGAAGGGCCTCTCTTTTACTTTATGCATTTTTATTTTGAATTTGAGTATCCATCTTCTCTTATAAAAGCACCAACTAGGAGGCACTATGATCGTACTTGAGCATTGGGTGTAGTTAATATGCGAGTGTGTTTCATGAATGGATCAATGATTGAGCATGATGGGCTAGGGATAGCTTATTTTAGCGTTGATATTTTGAAAGACATCATTGCTTGTTGATATGCTTGAGTATTTAAGTTATCATGTCAAAACTAGACTATTGCTTTGAACAATATAAAAGTACAAATGTCCATGCTATAAAGAAAAGAATATGATATGACATGTTAGGCAACATTCCACATCAAAAATTCTGTTTTTATCACTTACCTACTTGAGGACGAGCAAGAGTTAAGCTTGGGGATGCTGATACGACTCCAATGTATCTATAATTTTTTATTGTTCCATGTTGTTATATTATCAATCTTGGATGTTTTATAATCATTTTATAGTCATTTTATATCATTTTTTGGTACTAACCTATTGACATAGTGCCAAGTGCCAGTTGTTGTTTTCTGCATGTTTTTTACATCGCGGGAAATCAATACCAAATGGAGTCCAAATGCAAACAAACTTTGCTAAGATTTTTTATGGACTAGAAGACACCCAATGGGCCAAGGCAGCGCCTGGGGGTGCTCCGATTGGAGCACAACCCACCAGGGCATGCCAGGAGGCCCAGGCGCGCCCTGGTGGGTTGTGCCCACCTCGGGTGCCCCTCGGACTGCCTCTTTGCTTTATAAATACCCCCAATATTCCAGAAACCCTAGTGGAGTCGACGAAAATCAATTCCAGCCGCCGCAGAGTCCAGAACCACCAGGTCCAATCTAGACACCATCACGGAGGGGTTCACCACTTCCATTGGTGCCTCTCCGATGATGCATGACTAGTTCTTTGTAGACCTTCGGGTCCGTAGTTAGTAGCTAGATGGCTTCCTCTCTCTCGTATGATTCTCAATACAATGGTCTCTTGGAGATCCATATGATGTAACTCTTTTTGCGGTGTGTTTGTTTGGATCGGATGAACTTTGAGTTTATGATCAGATCTATCTTTTTATATCCATGAAATTTATTTGAGTGATCTCTTATATGCATGATTGCTTTTAGCCTTGTATTTCTTCTCCGATATTTGGGTTTTGTTTGGCCAACTTGATCTATTTATCTTGCAATGGGAAGAGGTGCTTTGTAGTGGGTTCGATCTTACGGTGCTTGATCCCAGTGACAGAAGGGGAACCGACACATATGTATCATTGCTAGTAAGGATAAAACGATGGGGTCTATCTCTACATAGATAGATCTTGTCTACATCATGTCATCATTCTTATTGCATTACTCCGTTTCTCCATGAACTTAATACACTAGATGCATGTTGAATAGCGGTCGATGTGTGGAGTAATAGTAGTAGATGCGGGCAGGAGTCGGTCTACTAATCTTGGACGTGATGCCTATATAATGATCATTGCTTGGATATCGTCATGATTATTTGAAGTTCTATCAATTGGCCAACAGTAAAAAAAATACCCATCGTTTGCTATTTTTCTCGAGAGAAGCCACTAGTGAAATCTACGGCCCCCGGGTCTCTTCTTTAATATATTTGCCTTCGCGATCTATTTTCCTTTTATTTTCATATCTATTAAACCAAAAATACAAAAATACCTTGCTGCACTTTATTTTATTTGGCGTTCGATCTATCAAATTATTACAACTTTCTCCCGTCCTCATGCCAATTTCTAGCACCGTTTCCCGAAAGGGATTGACAACCCCTTTAACACGTCGGGTTGCGAGTATTTGTTATTTGTGTGCATGTGTTGTTTACGTAGTGTTGCTTGGTTCTCCTACTGGTTCGATAACCTTTGTCTCATCACTGAGGGAAATACCTACCGTCGCTGTGCTGCACCATCCCTTCCTCTTTGGGGAAATACCGACGTAGTCTAGCAGATGTCACGCCGCCGTCTCTAGGTGGAACTTGGGCAGGAGCACTTTTGCCCTCTGGCGGAGCGATTCCACCGAGGGAACTTCCCTCCCGGAGGGGTATATCACCGCCATCGTCATCACCAACAACCCTCTCATCTTTGGGAGGCCAATCTTCATCAACATCTTCAATAGTACCATCTCCTCTCAAACCCTAGTTCATCTCTTGTGTTCAATCTTTATATGGAACCTCAGATTGGTACCTGCGGGTGACTAGTAGTGTTGATTTCTGTTGGAGATAAGCCCTAGAGGCAATCATGTATGATGATATTTCCTATGTGTTTATGAATAAAGATAGTCCTTGGACATTATCAATGATGTGTATCAACAAGTACGTGACTTGTTTGTGGGACTATGCATTGTATGATGAACGTCCTAAAAGGTCCCTAGTCGAAAGGGCTGTGTGGACGCACAGCCGACTAGACTAGCATATGACACGGTCGATGGCTTGGTCTCACTAGCCATGGAGCATTGGATGCTAACCGGATAATATGGACTCGGAAGGATCTGGTCGGATTCGACGTAGTCGGATCCGAGTTGAGATAAGGTCCGAGTCGGACAAACCTATGAGACGCAATGATATGTTATCTATGAATCTCTAGTACAACATACATTCTATGTCCTAAGACCTGAGCTGGCGCATGTACTCTGGATGGTGACAGACTTGCTTTGGGCCAACCAAACGCTACTCCGTGACTGGGTAGTTACAAAGGTAGGTTTCGGGCTTGTCCAGACCCATGCTGCGAGACATGGTCGAGCAAGATGGGATTTGCCCCTCCGATCAGGAGAGATATACTCTGGGCCCTTCGTGTGATCCGACCAGGATAAGCATGGCCATGCGACAAGGATTATGAGATAATCTGGTTTGTGGTCGGCATCACTGGAACGAGAAAGAGGTCAGGCTAGCACAAGGATGACAGACTCGCCTTGAGCCCGACAACATATATCGTGTGGCAAAAGGAATGGAAGTATGACATACAGGTTCGGCTAACCTGCTTCATAGTCTGCTTGGTGTTCGGCATGCCTTGCTAGGGGCCGCTACCAACCGTGTAGTTCGGAGGTGATCCGAACTGCGACCAAGCCAACTTGAACCTAAGGGGTCGCGCGCTTAAGGGAAGGAACGTACGAGGTCGGATCCGAGGACACTGGTCGGATGTGATCCAAGCTGTGTTCAGATTCTGGATGAGTAGACTTATGGGCTTTAGGGTCCGTGCGAGGCCCAAGTGTTGAGCCTGCGACAGACGCCTATATAAAGTGGGGGTGCGGCACACTCATGGGATCGATCGCTAAGGCACTGTCACTAGGGTTTGCATGTGTTGCGAATAGCCACCTCCACTCGTCGCCGACTGTGTGATCGAACCTAGCAGTCCATCGCATGGTGTTCCTCTTGCATGCACGGATACCATTAGACAAGGTGCACTTGCACCGCTCCGGCGAACCTGTATGTGGGAATCGACAACCGGTTGTTCGAGGGAGATCGGACAAGGAGGAGACGATCCACGCGGACGCGCTGCCCCAACTCTTCTTTCGCTGCACGGCACTGCGCGTCTAGTGGTAACGAACTATGATCCATCTCCTGTAGAATGTTCTTGGTTGTTCTGCGTGTAGGAAATTTTAATTTGCAGTCGACGCACCCTACCGTAGAACCCAACAATTTCATCTTGTAGTTGATTACTATATGGTTTATTTGGTGGAAGATTATATGTTCAGATCCATTATGCTATTTAATACCCCTCTGATCTTGAGCATCATTATCATTTGTGAGCAGTTACTTTTGTTCTTGAGGTCATGGGAGAAATCTTGTTGCAAGTAATCATGTGAACTCGATATGTGTTTGATATTTTGATGATATGTATGTTGTGATTCCCTTAGTGGTATCATGTGAACGTCGACTACATGGCACTTCACCATATTTGGGCCTAAGGGAATGCATTGTGTAATAGTTATTAGATGATGGGTTGCTAGAGTGACAGAAGCTTAAACCCTAGTTTATACGCTACTTCGTAAGGGATCGATTTGGATCCAAAATTTTATGCTATGATTAGATTTTATCTTAATACTTTTCTCGTAGTTCCGGATGCTTGCGAGGGGGTTAATCATAAGTAGGAGGTTTTTTCAAGTAAGAACAACACCTAAGCACCGGTCCACCCACATATCAAATTATCAAAGTAGCGAACACGAATCAAACCAACATGACGAAAGTGACTAGATGAAATTCCTGTGTACCCTCAAGAACGCTTTGCTTATTATAAGAGATCGTTTTTGCGTGTCAGTTGCCATAAAAGGATTGGGCTATCTTGCTGCACTTTATTTACCGTTAACGTTACCAAAGTTGCCCACCTTGGAAGTGGCTTGACGAAAGTAGCCCACCTCAGATAAATCTCATCTGCAAAGTAATACCAAAGTTGTATGTGCAACCATTTGCTTGAAAATTCATGTTGGAAGTTCCTCATTGGCTAACTTTGTAAAAAGAGGTGATAGGTGCAACACATTGATATGATTGCAAGGTCCAACCATCCCAAAATTGGCATGTCAAATCCATGTCTTATGATCGTCCACGGCCTCAAGAATGATGGTGTCATCCTTATTGTGTCCTTTAAACTGTCCATACCATGTTGCAGGGTAGTTCTTTCATTTCCAATGCATGCAATCAATGGAGCCAAGCACGTCGTGTCATAGGCATTAGGTGCTCGCAAATACTCTCAAACAATTCCACCACCACTTCCGCATATTGTTTGATGAAGAAAATTGAGGTGCTCCCTCCCATTGTCAGTAATCATCAATGAAATCTGTCGGAACACCATAGGCCATCATGCGCAATCCGGTGGTGACTTTCTGCTCGGTGCTATGTCCAACCAATCTGGTGCAATTCCTCCTTTGCTATACAGACCAATCATATTTCTTCACAACATTGCAAATGTGAAGAAACAAGTCCATAGACATCCTAAACCGGCGTCGAAAATACATCTCTAGATAATGAGGTTCTCTACGGGCTGGCTTCCACCAACAACACGCCACTCGTGAGGGGGAGTAACAACAGCGACGGTGAAAGGATCGATAAGAGGTGTCTAGAGGGGGGTGATTAGACACTAAGTGCCAAAAGTTGCAGTTTTAAATATTCTTAAGTTTAAGTGGAGTTTAAGCACAAGTTTAACAAACACAATACATATCAAGCAAGCATGCAATGAGTATATGAGCAGCGGAAAGTAAAGCATGCAACTTACAAGAATGTAAAGAGAAGGGTTTGGAGTATTCAAACGCAATTGGAGACACGGATGTTTTTGTCGTGGTTCCGATAGGTGGTGCTATCGTACATCCACGTTGATGGAGACTTCAACCCACGGAAGGTAACGGTTGCGCGAGTCCACGGAGGGCTCCACCCACGAAGGGTCCACGAAGAAGCAACCTTGTCTATTCCATCACGATCGTCGCCCACGAAGGACTTGCCTCACTAGCGGTAGATCTTCACGAAGTAGGCAATCTACTTGCCCTTACAAACTCCTTGGTTCAACTCCACAATCTTGTTGGAGGCTCCCAAGTGACACCTAGCCAATCTAGGAGACACCACTCTCCAAGAAGTAACAAATGGTGTGTTGATGATGAACCCCTTGCTCTTGTGCTTCAAATGATAGTCTCCCCAATACTCAACTCTCTCTCACAGGATTTGGATTTGGTGGAAAGAAGATTTGAGTGGAAAGCAACTTGGGAAAGGCTAGAGATCAAGATTCATATGGTTGGAATGGAATATCTTGACCTCAACACAAGTGTAGGTGGTTCTCTCTCAGAAAATGTGTATTGTAAGGGTAGGTATATTCTGATGGCTCTCTCCACGAATGAAGAGTGGGTGGAGGGGTATATATAGCCTCCACACAAAATCTAACCGTTACACACAATTTGCCAAACTCGGTGGGACCGAATGGTTAAACTCGGTCGGACCGATTCAACAAACCTAGTGACCGTTAGGATTTTCGGTGGGACTGAGATGCAACTTGGTAGGACCGATATGGTTAGGGTTAGGGCATAACGTAATCTCGGTGTGACCGACCACACAAACTCGGTGGGACTGATTTTGGTAATAAGCTAACCAGAGAGTTGGTCAGGCAAACTCGGTGAGACCGATTACACAAACTCGGTGGGACCGATTTTGGTAATAAGCTAACCAGAGGGTTTGCATTGTAATCTCGGTAGTACCGATTGCTCAAACTCGGTGAGACCGATTTTTGTAATGGACATACACAGAGAGATTACAATCCCATCTCGGTGAGATCGAGATCCCTATCAGTGAAACCGATTTGCTAGGGTTTGTGGCAGTGGCTATGACATCTGAAACTCGATGGGGCCGAGTTTGACTTTTGGTTTAGGTCATATGTGGATGTGGGAAGGTAGTTGAGGGTTTTGGAGCATATCACTAAGCACTTTGAGCAAGCAAGACATTAAGCAACACCTCATCCCCTCTTGATAGTATTGGCTTTTCCTATAGACTCAATGTGATCTTGGATCACTAAAATAAAAAATGTAGAGTCTTGATCTTGAAGCTTGAGCCAATCCTTTGTCCTTAGTATCTTGAAGGGGTTCCACATCCTCTAGTCCATGCCACTCCATTGTTGAACTTATCTGAAACATACTAGGTAAAAGTGTTAGTCCAACAAGAGATATGTTGACATTAATTACCAAAACCACCCAGGGAGCACTTGTGCTTTCAATCTCCCCCTTTTTGGTAATTGATGACAACATATATCAAAGCTTTAGATAAAGATATAGAGAATAGCAAGTAAAGCTTTGGAAAGACATGTAACATGCATAGGCTCCCCCTACATGTATGCAATCATGTGAATATTGAATATAGGAGCATGTGAATGCGTAAACATGACAGAGTAAGCAATGTGTTACATGTATCTTGGCTATATGCATCATAGCAAATGATGTGAATGTGAGAAATGTACCTTCATGCTCATGAGTCCTTCTTGCAAACAGTATGCACATCAGCAAGAACTTCTCATTCACATGACTGTGATGCATATACTTACCTTGTGGTCTTGAGTTGGCTTAGGATGGGATGAACCTGCGCAAACAAGGTTAAATAACATAGATACACCTACTGACCAGAGCAAGCAAGAGAAACCACAAGAGAACCAAGACTGGGATGACATGTAGAGTGAGTACTAAGTACCACATTGGATATAGACATGTCCCCAAAGGTAAAGATATGCAATAAAATCAGAGATTTCCTTCCCTTAGATGTCTTGCTCCCCCTGAATCTGCATGGGATATTGGGAGAAGATAGGGAACAGAAAATCAGAGCAACAAAAAAGAAACAACAGAGCTTGAGCTAAAGCAAGCAACCAAACATGTCTTTCCCCTCTTAAAGACATGTGACATATCTCCTCTTGAACACTAAGCATCTGGGGTCTTTGATGGTATTACTTTCTCCTAGTTGAGAAACTCTCTCCCACTGAGTATTCTCTCTTTCTCCCCCTATAGGAAGGATTAAGCTTTGATGTGATCTCTCTCTCCCCCTTTGACATCAATTTCCAAGAAGGGCTCTTCTGGACATGTGATACAAATGGGTTGGTCCTTGAGTCACAGAGCAAAGCAGCGTGTCTAATATGATGCTGGTAGAGGACAAGAATCATTGAGTGGAGCTAGAGCAAACAGAAATCAGGAATAAGTGACAAGTTGGTTTTCCTCTGGTGGAATCGGTGACTCCGAGTTGTGTGCTTCGGTTGCACCGAAAGATTTCGGTTGGGCCGAAGAGAACAAACCGGTGTGACCGAGTTCATTAGAGTGAAACCACTTGTCACCTCAGCTCACTAGACAAGTAAGATCTCACAAGGATATGCAAGGAATTTACTGAAAGATTTGCAATGAATTGGATGCAGAAAATGCAAAACAAAAAGGAAAGAAAAGAAACTAAAAGTTCTAGATGAAGTTTTTTTTGAAAGGGGAAACAAATATGCAAGAGAAAAAAGCATGGAGAGACACACGAGAACTTCATCTAGAGATGGTCGGCGACAAAGTCACCTATGTTAGAGTATATTGACTTAGGAGTCAAGTGAGAGCACTTGATCATAGGTCATACTCATCGTTTAAGCTCAAAATGGGGTTACCATTTTTCGTTTAAGCCTTTTGATGTATTCACATCTTGTCGAGTTGCTTTGACTCATGACTTGGAGTAAAACTTCTCTAAGATGGAATAACATACCTTGGGTGGTGGTGTTGATCTTGCTCATGTAGTTGAACTTGTGTGGGTTGCTCAAGGTTGATGTAGTTCATCAAGGGTTGGGAGCACCACTTGGAGTTTGAGTTCATCTACCTACATGGGTTAGCTTTGCAAGGAAGAGCACTTGTGTATCCAAAATGACAATCATGAGACTCAACATAGAATTTGCCAAAGGATATGTTTGAATGGTTTCGTGCTTCCTTGTCTTCAACCACCATTGTGTAGAGACTTGGTGATGTAGAGATTGCTCAAGATGTGAGTGAGTTGCAATCTCATAGATTTAGATTCAACCAAGTACCTACACGGGTTAGATAACATGCAAGGTACAAATATAATCCAAGACATATGAATAGCATCATAAGAGAAATATCGAGGATTAGTCATAGGCTCATGCCCCGCATGTATCAAATGGAGTTCCTACTCCAAGTTTGAAGCATCAATGATGTTCAATTCACCTCTAACCTGCAAAACACTTTCTCATCAAGTGGTTTAGTGAATATATCCGCTAATTGCTTATCGGTGCGAACATGCTTAAGGTTTAATGTCACCCTTTTGCAACATGATCTCGAATGAAATGATGACGAACTTCAATATGCTTAGTTCGAGAATGTTGCACGGGATTGTGAGCAATCTTAATAGCACTTTCATTGTCACATAGCAATGGAACATGTTTCACATATATCCCATAATCTTTAAGAGTTTGGGTCATCCAAAGTAATTGAGCACAACATGAACCAGCGGCAATGTATTCCGCTTCGGCGGTGGATAAGGATACCGAGTTTTGTTTCTTGGAAGACCAAGACACAAGAGATCTACCAAGGAATTGACAAGTACCCAAAGTGGATTTTCTATCAACCTTGTCTCCTGCATAGTCCGAATCGGAGTAGCCAACAAGATCAAAAGAGGACCTCTTAGGATACCAAATGCCAAAATTTGGTGTATGGATTAGGTATCTCACTATCCTTTTCACAGCCTTAAGATCACACTCTTTAGGAGCAGCTTGATATCATGCACACATGCACACACTTAGCATAATATCGGGACGAGAGGCACATAGATATAACAATGAACCAATCATAGAGCGATAAACCTTTTGATCAACCGGTTCACCATCTTTGGTCAAATCAAGATGTCCACTAGTAGGATTGGGTGTAGTCATACCTTTGCATTCTTGCATATTGAACTTCTTGAATAAGTCCTTGGTGTACTTTGTTTGAGAGACAAAGGTACCTTCCTTAGTTTGCTTGATTTGCAAACCGAGAAATAATTTGAGTTCACTCATCATAGACATCTCAAACTTCTCCGACATTAGCTTTCCAAACTTCTCACTAAAATGAGGGTTAGTTGAACCAAATATGATATCATCAACATAAATTTGGCACACAAATAGTTCTCCATTAACCCTTTTAGTAAAAAGAGTAGAATCAATTTTACCAATTTCAAAGCCTTTTTCAATAAGGAACTTGGTCAAGCATTTATACCATGCTCTAGGAGCTTGTTTAAGACCATAAAGGGCTTTGTGAAGTTTGTAAACATGATTAGGTTTCTTAGGATTGACGAAGCCGGGAGGTTGCTTAACATAAACTTCCTCCTCAATTTTTCCATTTAGAAAAGCACTTTTAATGTCCATTTGGTGCAAGGTGATATCATGGTGATTAGCATAAGCAAGTAAGATGCGAATGGACTCAATTCTAGCAACGGGAGCATATGTCTCACCATAGTCCACACCTTCAACTTGTGTGTAGCCTTGGGCGACGAGACGTGCTTTGTTGCGAACCACTTGTCCATCTTCATCTTGCTTGTTGCGAAACACCCATTTGGTACCAATGATGTTGTGGTTGTTGTCGGGCTTCTCGACCAATGTCCACACTTGATTTCTCTCAAAATTGTGTAGCTCTTCATGCATAGCGTTTATCCAGTCCGGATCCTCCAATGCTTCTTCAACCTTCATAGGTTCAATGCTAGAGATGAATGAGTAATGTTCACAAAAGTTAGCTAAACGAGTTTTAGAGCGAGTGATTCTCCCGGTTTGGATATCATTGTAGATTTGCTCGACGGGATGATCCTTAGCAATTCTTGCTCGAACTCGTGAAAGCTTTTGCTTGGGTCGGGGTGGAACATCCTCTTCATCTTGTGCTTCTTCTTGTCCTTCTTCATTGTTGACGTTGTCGTTCTCTTGTCGTGGTGGAGAAGGAGGTTGTTGATGTTCATCTTGGTGCGCTTCCTCGTTTTCTTCATCTTGGCGTGTCCCACTTGTGGATGCTTCCGTATCAACTCTTGGTTCACCTTGTCGTGAGGTAGAAGCTTCCACTTGGACGAACGAGGTACTCTCCTTCACTTTCGTTGGACGAATCTTGCCAATGGACAAGTCTTGAATTGCTTCCGAAGGGTCTTTATCTCCTACATCAATTGGCAATTGCTCTACTTGCGAGCCGTTAGATTCATCAAACTTCACATCTACCGTCTCTTCAACCTTTCGGGTGAAATTGTTGTAGACACAGTAAGTGTGAGAGTTTGAGCCATAACCAAGTAGGAAACCTTCATGAGATTTAGGAGCAAATTTAGAACGACGGTGCTTATCAAGAATGTAGCACTTTGAGCCAAATACTCAAAAGTATCCAACTTGGGGTTTGTTACCGGTGAGGAGCTCGTATGCCGTCTTGCCGAGTAGCTTGTGAAGATACAAGCGATTTGTTGCATGACAAGCTGTCTCAACCGCTTCCGCCCAAAAGTGCTTTGGCGTTTTGTACTCATCAAGCATCATTCTTTCCATCTTGATAAGAGTCCGGTTCTTCCTTTCAACAACTCCATTTTGTTGAGGTGTGTACGTAGCCGAGAACTCGTGTGAAATCCCTTCTTCGTCAAGAAAGGTGTCCACATTTGCGTTCTTGAACTCCGTTCCGTTGTCGCTCCGAACCTTCTTGATCTTCACGTCAAACTGATTTTGGGCCTTCCTAGCGAAGTTTTTGAAGATCTTTTGGACTTGCGATTTGTCATCAAGAAAGAACACCCACGTAAATCTTGAAAAATCATCAACTATGACTAGACCAAATGAGTTACCACCGAGACTCTTGTAGGCATTTGGACCAAAGAGATCCACGTGAAGTAGCTCGAGTGGTCTTCTTGTGGTCATGATGTTCTTCGCGCGGTGACTTCCTCCAACTTGTTTCTCTGCTTGACAAGCACTACAAAGTCTATCCTTGTCAAATATGACATCTTTTATTCCAAGGATATGATCACCTTTAATAAGCTTATCAAGATTTCGCATACCAACATGACCTAGTCTTCTATGCCACAACCAGCCTTTAGAAGATTTGGTAATTAAGCAAGTTCTAGGTTGAGCCTTTTTAGTGAAATCAACAATGTAAAGATCTCCTCTACGTATACCGGTAAAGACCATTTTATGATTGTCTCTACGAAACACTTGGCAATCTACTTTAGTGAATAAGACATTGAAACCGAAATCCACAAGTCTAGAAACTGAAAGTAAATTGTATCCAAGGGATTCAACGAGCATAACATTTTGTATGGAGCTATCATGTGAGATGGCCACCTTACCAAGGCCAACCACCTTACCCTTTGAGTTATCACCAAAAGTGACATATTTTCGAGGGCCGTCGTTTTCAGCAAGCTCACGGAACATATCTTTATCTCCGGTCATATGATCAGTACATCCACTATCAAGGACCCATTCCTTTCCTCCAGCCATGTAGCCGCGAAGATTTGCCATAAGACCAAAATGCCTCATTGCATCATCAAGATCATAGTCACTATCATCATCTTCATCATAGTATCCATGTTCAACATCATCTTGTGATTGATCAATTCCTAGAGAGGGTAATTCATTAGATAAATGATCATCACAATGGTTACCTTTATGAATTCTAATAGCTTCGGATATGATATCGCTAATGATTCCAACATTTCCTTTAGCACGCATGAGATTGGTAAGCTCAAATAGACAATCACCAAAGCTAGGATCACTAGAGTTCATCTTACTCAAGGCAATAGACTTATGGAGAATTTCGTCTAAATTTTTTAAGGAATAATCTGGAAATCATTCCTCAAGAAATCTCCATATGGTGTAGGCACACTTGAGAGTAGGCAAACATCTAATCAATTTTCTAGGCAAGCCTCTAATGATGAGCTCAACAGTTCTAAGATTGCGAATCATGTCAATATCTTCATCTAGGGTAGGGTGCAAAGGATCAACATGAGGTGCACAAGGGCTAGTAATGTACTTGTTCAAATGATATTCATTGAAAATCTCAAGCATTTAATTTTTCACTCATGAAAATACTCTCCATCAAGAATAGGCACTCTATGTCTAAGACTCCCCAAAGTAGACACATCCATCTTCCTCCAATGGTGTTTAAACCAAGGCAATGGAGACCAAAGCTCTGATATCAATTGAAAGGATCGAGAAGAGGTGTCTAGAGGGGGGTGATTAGACACTAAGTGCCAAAAGTTGCAGTTTTTAATATTCTTAAGTTTAAGTGGAGTTTAAGCACAAGTTTAACAAACACAATACATATCAAGCAAGCATGCAATGAGTATATGAGCAGCGGAAAGTGAAGCATGCAACTTGCAAGAATGTAAAGAGAAGGGTTTGGAGTATTCAAACGCAATTGAAGACACGGATGTTTTTGTCATGGTTTCGATAGGTGGTGCTATCGTACATCCACGTTGATGGAGACTTCAACCCACGGAGAGTAACGCTTGCGCGAGTCCACGGAGGGCTCCACCCACGAAGGGTCCACAAAGAAGCAACCTTGGCTATTCCATCACGGCCGTCGCCTACGAAGGACTTGCCTCACTAGCGGTAGATCTTCACGAAGTAGGCGATCTCCTTGCCATTACAAACTCCTTGGTTCAACTCCACAATCTTGTTGGAGGCTCCCAAGTGACACATAGCCAATCTAGGAGACACCACTCTCCAAGAAGTAACAAATGGTGTGTTGATGATGAACCCCTTGCTCTTGTGCTTCAAATGATAGTCTCCCCAACACTCAACTCTCTCTCACAGGATTTGGATTTGGTGGAAAGAAGATTTGAGTGGAAAGCAACTTGGGAAAGGCTAGAGATCAAGATTCATATGGTTGGAATGGAATATCTTGACCTCAACACAAGTGTAGGTGGTTCTCTCTCAGAAAATGTGTATTGGAAGTGTAGGTATGTTCTGATGGCTCTCTCCACGAATGAAGAGTGGGTGGAGGGGTATATATAGCCTCTACACAAAATCTAACCGTTACACACAATTTGCCAAACTCGGTGGGACCGAATGGTTAAACTCGGTCGGACCGATTCAGCAAACCTAGTGACCGTTAGGATTTTCGGTGGGACTGAGATGCAACTCGGTAGGACCGATATGGTTAGGGTTAGGGCATAACATAATCTCGGTGTGACCGATTACACAAACTCGGTGGGACTGATTTTGGTAATAAGCTAACCAGAGAGTTGGTCAGGCAAACTCGGTGAGACCGATTACACAAACTCGGTGGGACCGTTTTTGGTAATAAGCTAACCAGAGGGTTTGCATTGTAATCTCGGTAGTACCGATTGCTCAAACTCGGTGAGACCAATTTTGGTAATGGACATACACAAAGAGATTACAATGCCATCTCGGTGAGACCGAGATCCCTATCGGTGAAACCGATTTGCTAGGGTTTGTGGCAGTGGCTATGACATCTGAAACTCGGTGGCGCCGGATAGATAGAATCGGTGGGGCCGAGTTTGACTTTTGGTTTAGGTCATATGTGGATGTGGGAAGGTAGTTGAGGGTTTTGGAGCATATCACTAAGCACTTTGAGCAAGCAAGCCATTAAGCAACACCTCATCCCCTCTTGATAGTATTGGCTTTTCCTATAGACTCAATGTGATCTTGGATCACTAAAATAGAAATGTAGAGTCTTGATCTTGAAACTTGAGCCAATCCTTTGTCCTTAGTATCTTGAAGGGGTTCCACATCCTCTAGTCCATGCCACTCCATTGTTGAATTTATCTGAAACATACTAGGTAAAAGTGTTGGTCCAACAAGAGATATGTTGATATTAATTACCAAAACCACCCGGGGAGCACTTGTGCTTTCAGACGGCCGCCGCCCGTGGTGGGGCACCCCCGGCCGGCACGCTACACGCCGTCCTCAAGTACCTCGAGGGCGGCAACGATCTGCTGTTGACGTACCCGGACGCCCCGGTCCCTCACCGGAGTTGCGGTCCATGGATGTCGAGGAGGATGCTGGGCGGGTCCTCCACCTCATCCTCCTCCCACTCCTCCGGGTCGCCAGCGCTCTTAAGCATCAAGGCCGAGCCCGTGGAAACGCTGCTCGGCTGGCGCAACCGCAGCGTCGTCATCAACAAGGGCGGCGGCGGTTCCTTGTGCCCAGCCTCCCGCCTCGTCAGGCCGAAGACGGAGCCGAGGCTCGGCCCCGTGAAGCGCGAGCCCAACGACGAGGCCGCCATGAAGTGGGCCCGGAAGGACTGGGCGCGGACGAAGCTGGAGAGCCAGCGTCGCGTCCTGGAGGAGATCGCCGCTTAGCGCCGTGGCCGCGACGAGGGAGGCGTCATCGTTCTCGACGACAGCGACGACGAGGTGCCGCCGTCGGCCAAACCAGTCCACCAGAGGGACCCCGGGCAGGGGTCCAACAAGGACGGCCGCGTGAAGGAGGAGAAAGAGGACGACGACGACAACTTCGGCGTGTCCAGCGAGTTCTTCGGCCTGTAGGCGCGGCCGTTTTTCTTCTTTTTAGTAGACTTATTATTATCTTTCTATATGTAAAAGAACTGTGAACCATCTAAATATCACCGAATGTATGCTGTGTTTGCCGAAATTTGCATAATTATGTTTTTAAAAAGATTTTAAAAGGAGCGTCTGGGCCGACCTGGGGGCGGCGGGGGCGGCGGCTGCGAAGCCGATCGCCCCCATGCCGAAAATATCGCAGACTGGCAGCGCACATTCCAGATTTGCTGAAAACTACACTCCATCTCCTAGTAGTTTGTAGCCTGACAACCATTGTAAGTGGTGGCAGTTGAAAATGCTGAAATAATATTAGCCTATTTTGAAATTGCATGACTGAACACATTAAGAACTTGACCGTGTGACTGTACTCAAAATGGAACTCGAGCATCCTACACTGCACTCATGTCAAGTTTAATTAAATTTAGAGCTCATTTACTAATCTAGTTGAAGCGGAAAAACAAGGTAATTGACGTGGAAATTTCAACACTAAGTCTGGTCGACATCTCCTTTCCTCGCTTTCTGCTCTTTATGCCTCTATGTGCCAGGTAAGTGCTTCAGTTAGATTTCACCGCACCAGGCGAGTCCGACCTAGAGTCGATCTAACACTCATTACCCCGATAAATCAAACAACCAAAGGCTCATCAGCCGCCACATGAAGATGCACCCCACTACCCACGATAAATCGAACAAAGAAGGCTTAATTCCAGCAAGCCAACTACACAGGGTGCTCGCTCAAAATGAAGCATCCCTAGAACAGCCACAAGAGATGACCCTATAATCCCTCGGCGTGGTCTTGATCCTCTAACGATGGATAAGGTGAAAAAGATGTTGGCCATAAGCCCATAACCTTAACTCTGCACCATCTAGGGTAACTGGAGAAGCTGACGATCAAGGAAACTTTTGCAGGGCTTGCAGCAGGTCGCGGGGAGTGGCAGATCCTCATCAGTATCAAAATCCAAAACCCAACCATAAGGCAACAGGCAACAGCGGCCCGCCCAAGCGTAAACCTTTGCCAAACCGAACAGAAAACACACCACATGAACCACATCCCCAAACCACCGTTCCACCCGACAAACCCCATCCCACACGGAAGGCAGCCAAAGCGGGAAAATTCGAATCTGAACCCGAGCTCATCTGCACCTGCGCTCACGAAAAAAATCAAAATAAATACTAGAAAATTTTTAAAAATTCCAAAAAAAATTTGGTTGGTGGACAATTTGATGCGTGAGGTACGCTCCAATTTTCAAAACATTTGGACTTCTGTGCAGCTCTCAGCAAAAAAGACAAATCGGAGATCTGTAAAAATGTGTAATGTTCATATACTGTTCTGGTCTGATTTGTCTTTTTTGCTGAGAGCTGCACAGAAGTCCAAATGTTTTAAAAATTGAAGAGTACCTCACACATCAAATTGTTTACCATCCAAAAAAAAATTGGAATTTTTGATTTTTTCTGAATTTTTTCTAAATTTTTTTTAACCGGGTGCAGATGCACCCGGGCACCGAAACGCCGTTCTCGCCAAAGCGGTGGCGCAAGCACTCGGCAAGCCGCCGCCGCCGACACACAGAAGGGACAGGCGGCACAAACCCTCCCCACACGCTGCAGAAAGAATACCATCCCTCTCCCAGCAACAGAAAACCACAACTGTGAACGTGACACAGGAATAACTATAGGCAAGCCACGTTGACATGGTAGTGGACCCAAAACGCCGCACACCTGCCATCCTCTTCCATACAAGTGTGCCCAACAACGCTTGGCAAAGCCCTCGACGCACCAGGGACAAGCATTCCCTGGGAGCTTAGAGTTTAAAGAAGGATACACGGGCCACTGGTAGCCGAGGGAACAACGTGAGCATAACGATTGGGCATGGAAGTAATTAAGACAATGACACATCGACAACTGACTAGCATAAAATTTGGAGCTTGACATTAACACCCAAACCATCAGGGACTGCTGTTCCTTTTCCGTATGGACCGTTATTTCTACAGGTTAGTGTTGTTCTGTTTGGCGAATCTTGATTCTGGTATATAAAACAATAAAACTACACCATATGTTGTTTAACGGTATTGTTTCCTTCATCCAACATCATCATGATTCCCGATTCAGCGAGACCAATGGTGATTCACTTCTTCTTCAGGAAGGGAAATGATCACAATGATTTGCTGCATCAAGTCCGGTACCTGAAATATATTTGGAAAGACCTTACAGTGAGTTTATCATATATTTGAAAATATATTTGGAAAGATCTTACAGTGAGTTTATCATATACTCCCTCCGTCCCATAATATAAGACGTTTATGAGGGAGTAGTAGTATACAATAAACCTGATCGTTGGGCTAAGATAAACAAATATCAGACTATATATTCTCCACTGAGGATCTGCTGCTTGGTAAAGAAATAACAACAGCATCAACAATGCCTTTTAGTGCCAAACGAGTTGGGAGTAGACTAATAGAGTTGAAACGCATATGATCTTGAAACCAACTCATAGTTTTGGCCCGTAGATAGCTAACTTCCACACGCCTTTGTCATGACTAGTTCTTTGATAATAACCTAGTCCTTCATATCTCTCTTAACAGACTCCTCTCATATTAGGTTTGGTCTACACGACCTTTCTTAACATTATCAGCACACTTTAACGGTCTGATATGCACTGGCGAGAGGCCTGCGTTGTATATGCCCAAGCCATTTTAGGGGACAAGCTTCTATTCAATGGGTGCTATCCCAACTCTATCACGTATATCCTCATTCCAGACCCGATCCTTGTGTGGCTACATATCCATCTCAACATGTGCATCTCTGTTACACCTAACTCTTGGACATGTCGCTTTTAGTTGGCCAACATTCAGTGACATACAACATCACAGGTTGAATCGCAGTCCTATAGAACCTCCCTTTACACTCTTGTCACGAAGGATGCAAGAAGCTTGGCGCCACTTCGTCCATCCAGATTTGATTCGATGGCTCACATCTTCATCAATATCACCATCCTTCTGCAGCATTGATCAAAAATATCAAAAGGTGTCCTTCTGATATACCACCTGCCCACCAAGGCTAACCTCCTCCTCATGTCTAGTAGTACCGAAACCACACCTTACGTACTTAGTTTTAGTTCTACTAAGACTAAAACCTTTCGATTCCAAAGTCTATCTCCATAGCTCTAACTTTCTATTAATCCCCATCCAACTATCATCGACTAGCGCCACCTCATCCACAGAGCATACACCATGAGATATCTTCTTGTGACGTCATCAATGGCCAAAGAAAAAGATAAGGGCTCAAAGTTAACCCTTGGTTAAGTCCTATTCTACTAGAAACGTCATCACTGTCTCTATCACTTGTTCAAACACTTTCACAACATTATTGTACATGTCTTCGATGGCAGTAATGTACTTTATTCGGGACTTTGTGTTTTTCCAAAGCCCACGTGACATTCCATAGTATCTTATCATAGGCCTTCTCCAAGTCAATGAACATCATATGCAGTCTCCTTTTGCTCCTTGATCTCTCCATAAGTTGTCGTACCAAGAAAATGGCTTCCATGGTCGATCTCTCAGGCATGAAACCAAACTGAATTTTGGTATCACTTGTCATTCTTCTTAAGAGGTGCTTAGGGACTCTCCCGTAGCTTCATTGTAGCGCTCATCAGCTTAACTCCACGGTAATTAGTACAACTTTCAACATCCCCTTGTTCTTGAAGAGTGGTATGGTAGGAACTGGATCCCTACCAGGGCGTGGTCTCAGGTTGTAGGGGTGGAAGGAGGGATGGCGTGGCGGAAGGCGTGGTCGCCGGCGCTGGGGCGCCGTCGTTTCGTGCGCGAGAGGGAGAGAGAGCGCAGGGGCGGCGGCTAGGGTTAGGTCTCCCAACTCCCTAAGGAAGCCGAGCAAATATGATTGCTTCTTGCTTAATCCCAAAACGGGTCCTTACACGAGTTTATATAATCCTCCTAATAAGATAATTGGGCTAAGCCCCAAATAACGATAAGATAAACTGGGCCACAACTAACTGGGCTAAGCCCCTAATATGCCGGTCATAACATCTCTCCCGGCCTGCACAAACAGCTCATCCTCAAGCTGGAAGGCGGGGAAGATCAACAATCGCCAAACACCTCCGCGTCAACTCGAGAGGGCTGGTCGCCGAGCCCGGCGGCAGCGGGGTCCTCCTCAATGTAGTATGCAGCCTCCAGGTAGAAGAGTCGTGGGCAGACGTGGCCCGGTATGTAGGGCTCGTCGCAGTTGAAGCACAACCCTTGGCGGCGACACTCGAGTTGCTCAGCCGGGGTGAGCCGGCGGAACGGGCGTGCCGCAACCGCCTCGAGGGGCGCCGCAGAAGCCTGGGCAGGCTAACCCTGAGCGAGAACTTTCGGCCAGGGTAGCGGCCCGAGGCGGTGGCGCCTGCTGGATGGCCACCGCGTGACGCTCGAACGCGCGGGCGTAGTACATGACCGTCTGAAGGTCCTGTGGCCCGCGCATCTCCACGTCCACGCAGATGTGGTCCGATAGACCGCCGACGAAGAGCTCAGCCCGCTGACGAGCCGAAACGCCGAGGGCGTGGCACGCCAGTGCCTGGAAGCAGTCAACGAAGTCTTGCACCGAGGTGAGGAACAGAAGACGCCCAAGCTCCGCCAGACGGCTCCCGCGTATAGGCGGCACAAATCGCGGAAGCGCTCCCATGGTGACAATGCCGCCCTCGTCCTGTTCGAGGGCGTAGTACCACATCTGCGCGGCTCCTCGGAGATGATACAAGGCGATCCAGGTGCAGTCGGACGCGAGCGTGCGCTGTCTCCTGAAAAATTGGTCACATTGGTTGAGCCAATTCAGGGGGTCGACGGTGCCGTCGTAGGTCGCGAACTCCAGCTTGGAGAATCTCGTCAGCGTCTAAACGTGGACGACGGGCGGGTGCGCCTCGTCAGCACGAAGCAACGAGGATGACGAGGCCAAGTAGGCGGGCATTAGGGTGTCGTCCTGGAACAGGGGCCCGTCGACGCTGGCGAAGGGTACGGCGGAGCCCGAGGACCCGCCAAACTGCATGGCAGGGTGCGTCGCCAGTGGGGGCAGCACGTGCGGCCCGACCGAGGTCGTCGTGTAGACCGGCTCAAGGGACCCAGCGAGACAGGCCGGTAACGAAGATGGCGACGAGGGAAACCGGACCTGGTGGATGGGCACCCCCGGGCCCGTCGTCGGGATGCCCAGGGCCGCAGTCACCGGTGGCGGCGGCTGCAGCTGTTGCCCCTACTGCATGGTGGAGGCGTCGGGGTTCGTCGCTGGTGGCGGCTGCCACAACAGCTGCTGCATGGCGGCGGCGACGGGGGTTGCCGAGGATGGCGGCTGCGGCGGCGGCAGGGTGGTGGCGAAGGGCACAGGCGGCTGCGGCCCATAGGATCTTGCGAGGAACGTGTAGATGCCCGTGACCGCCTGGGTGAGATCCTGGATGGCAGCCGTCATCTCCTCCGGGGTGAAGATGACGAGGACGGGCACGGCGAAGGTGACCGGCACTGGCAAGAGCGAGGCGCTGGCTGTGGTGGCCATCAGGGCGGTCGGCAGCGGAAGGGTCGGGGTGGGTGGCGGCGAGGACATGATCGCACCGAAGCTATCTGATACCAAATTGGTAGGAACCGGATCCCTACCAAGGCGTGGTCTCAGGTTGTAGGGGTGGAAGGAGGGATGGCGTGGAGGAAGGCATGGTCGCCGGTGCTGGGGCGCCGTCGTTGCGTGCTCGCGAGGGAGAGAGAGCGCAGGGGCGGCGGCTAGGGTTAGGTCTCCCGGCTCCCTAAGGAAGCCAAGCAAATATGATTGCTTCTTGCTTAATCCCAAAATGGGTCCTTACACAAGTTTATATAATCCTCCTAATAAGATAATTGGGCTAAGCCCCTAATAACGATAAGATAAACTGGGCCACAACTAACTAGGCTAAGCCCCTAATATGCCGGTGATAACAAGTATTAATATACTCCGCCTCTGTACTCTGGGCATCTTGTTGCCTAAAATATGGGGTTGGAAAGTTTAATTAGTCACATTATCACCATGTCTCGAAGGCCTTTCAATACTCAACGGGGATACAATCAAGACCCATAGCCTTACCTCCTTTCAGCCTTTCTTTAAGTCAACCTGACCCCAGACTCCGGAATTCATCGCACAAAACGCCTATTGCTATCATCAAAGGAGTCGTCCAGCTCAAAAGTAGAGCTCTCACTCTCTCCATTGACTTCGTTCTTGCTGCATTTGACTTGGTTGATATCCCTCTTGCTTCACTCACTATATTGTCCGCAGTTCTATCCAGATGTAACCGTCTGAAATAGTCTTTCATCTCCTTAATAGCCTTCTGGATATCATCGTTCCACCACCAAGTATCACTTCCCCTGGTTAACCCAAACTCCTAAAAGCCACCTTACAAACACAAATCGCCATCCTCATCCACATGTTTGCATCACCTCGTTCCTCCCAAGGGCCCTCCTTAATAACCCTCTCCTTGAAAGTCTGACCTACCTCCCCCTCGATTGTGCATGATATACAGAAACATGGCATTTTGGTGATCATAGCGAAAAAATATAGTTTGGCATAAACAACACTCTTCCACCTTGCGCAAAGACATTACAATACCAGTTTGCATACATCCCCAACAGCTTGGCATAAAGTGAATAAGAAAGCACAATACTCTTTCACCTTGTGCAAAGACATCCCAATACCAGTTTGCATACATCCCCAATAATTCTACCCTTTTTCTCGTTTCATATTGGTACGTGACTTTTAACGATATTTCGTGAACAAGAATAGGAGGAGCATGTATTATGTAATTACTTCACATATTGTAACACCCCAGATGTAATTTGCCATATTTGTACTCCGACTCTTGCCATTTTCGGCTCTAAATTATGAGATTCGTGGTTGGGTTCTTGTCTTTGTTTTGCATTTGGCTCATGTCATGCATTTCATATCATGTCTTCATGTGCATCGCATTTGCATACGTGTTCGTCTCATGCATCCGAACATTTTCCCCGTTGTTCGTTTTGCGATCCAGCACTCCTACGTCCTCTGGCGCCCCCTTTTGACTCTTTTCGTGTGCGGGTGTTAAATTTTCTCGGAATGGACCGAGATTTGCCAAGCGGCCTTGGTACACCACCGGTAGACCGCCTGTCAAGTTTCGTGCCATTTGGAGTTCGTTTGATACTCCAACGGTTAACCGGGGAACCGTAAAGGCCTCGTGTATGTTGCAGCCCAACACCCCTCCTAGTCAGCCCACAAACCCATCCAAACCCCCTTCATCCTCTCGGACGTTCGATCACGATCGCGTGGCCGAAAACCGCACCTCATTTGGACTCTCCTAACTCCCTCTACCTATATATATGTGCCCCTCCCGAAATTTTCGCGCAGTCCAACCCTAAAATTTCCCTCTGCGCCGCCGGACGAAATCACGCCGCCGTCCGCAGCCAGTCAGCGCCTGCCACGTGGCGCGCCGCCGCCCGCCGCCGCGCCGGCCAGCTCGGCCCACGGCGGGCCCCCGCGAGGCCCGCGTCTTCCCCGCGCGCCCGAGCTCCTTCCGCGCCGCCCGAGCGCGGCTCCGCTCGCCGCCGACCGGCCGCCGTCCCCCGCCTCCAGTCGCCGCCCGACCTCCACCACCTTGCCCGCATCGCCGCCCTGCGTCGCTGTCAGCACTTCTTCGGCAAGAAGCTCAGCGGGATCCGGTCTTTCACCTCCTCTCCGGCCACCGCGACAATCTCCGGCAAGACTCCGGCGAGCCCACGCCCTCCTCGGCTTCCGCGCGCGCCAGATCCAGATCCAGATCCAGTCAAACCCTAGGTTGACCCCGTTTTTCCCTAAGTCCCTAGCATTTTCAGCCCATGTTCATTGCATCATAACTCTGTGCCCGTAGCTCCATTTTGTGCGTGTCATACATCAAAATGTTCATCATGATGTGTTTTTCATTTTGTTCCATTGTGCCATGCTTGTTTGGGTCCATCTTGATGCCCAAATAGTTGATGGAAGAGTGCTATAAAATGTTAGGTTCTGATTCTTATCAGATTATAAGCATTTGTCATTTTTACTACATTTATTGTGTGCTGCATATGGGCATGAGCTCTACACGTGTTTTGCGCTATGCCATGCCATCTTTACAGGGGTGTATGTCATGTATTTTTGTCATCAATGTGGTGACTAGCACAAGCATGCAAAGTAGCTCTCGAGGCATTGCTGATTTCATGGACTTAGGATTTCACCAAGTCATTGCTCTGCTGTTATTTTTATGCCATGTATTCATGTTGCTATAGTGAGATCCATAATTCTTTTGAGTATGTTCAGTAAGGATGGTTTGGACATATGGTTGTGCTCTATCCATCAATGCCTCTGTTTGTAAGTATGGAGTGCTCTAGCATGTCTCAATCTTACTCTACTTTTGCTATAAAATGTTCCTGGCAGATTGTTTACGTGTTAATCAATTTTGCCAAGGTTGTTGTAGTTGATCCATGCATGTTATGAGCTTGTTCTTGCTTTGATTAGCTTCATGAACATGTCTTCTTGCCGAGGCTATGTTTATCTTGTCATGCAATGCCTTGTGATGAGTAAATCGAGTTCGCAAAGATGCCTTCATAATTCTGTTAATGCCATGCTCTGTTTTCTGCTAAGTCTGAACTGTTAACAAAACTTGGTATGTTTACATGGGTACCATCATATCTTCTGATCCTTTTTGGCTTATGGTCAGTAAGGGACTTTTGTTCTATGCTTTGAGTAGATTCATGTCATGCATTTGTTTGCTATGATCTATTCCTGTAGCATATTGTTATCTTGCTGTAAACATTGCTACCTGATGTTAATTCCTGACATGTTGTTATTTTCACTAAGTCTGTGAAACTGATATCTTTTGCCATACTTGTTTGAACCTGCACTTGTGTGATTTAGCCATAGCTCAGTGTTCATCTTTTGTCAAGCATCTTGAGTAGATCACTGCCATATGCTTTGTTGCTATGTTGGAGTGCAGTAGCTTAGTTAATGCAGTGGTCAAGCATAATCTCAAGTTTGTAAAGGTCAACATGATGAACGCAGCTCAGGCAGAGGACTCTTCAGAAGTGATCATGGGCAACCTTCCTGTTAATGATATTCTGGCAAAAGTTCTTTTTGACACTGGTGCATCGCATTCTTTCATGTCATTCTCATTTGCATCGGAGCACAATGTTGACACAAAGGTTTTGTCCAAAGTCATGCAAGTTGTTTCTCTGGGAAAGCTTATGACTTCTAGTTTGGTTGCTCCCGATGTCTCCGTCCAGTTTGGAGACTATAAATTTCTGTCCTCTCCGATTGTTCTTGATAACTCGGATATTGATCTAATTCTCGGCATGGACTGACTTTCTAAGCACAAGGCTCAGCTTGATTGTGCTGCCAGGCAGATTCAATTGACACCCTTCTAAAGATGTGATCATCTTTGCCGCTCGGGATGATACCATTCGACTGTTTTCTCTCAATGAGAAGGGTGAGTTGGATGCCATCTCTCAGATTCCAGTCGTTTGTGAATATCAAGACGTCTTTCCAAAAGAGCTTTCAGGAATGCCTCCTCACCGGCCAGTTGAATTCATCATCGATCTTGAGTCTGGCACGGAACCTGTTTGTAAACGTCCTTACAAGCTTGGACCAGAAGAGTTGAAGGAGCTGAAGAAACAACTCAATATACAAGAGCGTATGGGTCTGATCCGACAGAGCTCTTCTCCATGGGGTTGTGGTGTTCTTTTTGTCAAGAAGAAGGATGGCACGGGCCGACTTTGTGTCGATTATCGTCCATTGAACAAGAAGACCATAAAGAACAAGTACCCATTTCCCAACATCAATGATCTTTTCGAGCAACTCAAAGGTGCCCAAGTATTCTCCTAACTTGACCTCTATATGGATTATCATCAGATTCGCATTCGTGAACAAGATATCCGCAAGACAGCATTCAGAACAAGCTATGGTTCTTATGAATATACTGTCATGTCTTTCAGCCTTGTCAATGCTCATCCAACGTTCTCTCGCATGATGAACTTCATTTTCAACCCTTACATAAATGATTTCGTCTTGGTGTATCTTGATGATATTTTGGTTTTTTCCAAAAACAAGAAGGATCGTGCCAAGCATTTGAGATTGGTGTTGGACAAACTCAGAGAACATCAGTTCTATGCGAAGTTTTCAAAGTGTGAGTTTTGGCTCGATGAGGTTCTCTACCTTGGCCATATCATCTCCGCCAAGGGCATTGCTGTTAATCCTGATAAGGTGTCTGCAATTGTCAATTGGGAACCGCCTCAGAATGTCAAGCAGCTCCACAGTTTCCTTGGGCTTGCAAGCTATTGTCGGAAGATTCGTTGAGAATTTCTCTAAGATCGCGAAGCCTCTATCCAACCTCCTCCAGAAGCATGTGAAGTATGTCTGAACGCCTGAATGTGACATCGCTTTCAACACCCTGAAAGAGAAGTTAGTCACAGCTCTAGTTCTGACTCCTCCTGATGAATCCAAACCATTCGAAGTTTTCTGTGATGCCTCCCTGCAAGGCCTCGGTGCTGCGTTAATGCAAGATAAGAAAGTTGTGGCTTATACCTCTCGCCAGTTGAAGCCCAACGAAAAGAACTACCCCACTCATGACCTCGAGTTGGCGGCAGTTGTCCATGCTCTTTTAACATGGAGACATCTCTTGTTGGGAAGGAAAGTGAACATCTTCACTGATTATAAGAGCCTCAAGTACATCTTCACTCAACTCAACCTCAACCTCAGACAGACTCGTTGGATCGAAATGATTCAAGAGTATAATCCAATGTCATTGCAGACGCTTTGAGCAGGAAGGCTTACTACAACAGTTTGATTCTCAAGCCCTTCTAACCGGATCTTTGTGAAGCTTTCCGCAAACTAAATCTTCAAGTTGTTCCTCAAGAATTTTTTGCCAACCTCCAAGTTTTTCCTATTTTGAAAGATCAGATTCGTGAGGCACAACTTCTTGATGCAATGGTGAAGAAGGTGAAGAATGAGATTGCCAAGTGTCAACCCAAATACAAGTGCTATCGCCTTGATGACAAAGATACTCTATTCTTTGAGGATCGAATTGTGGTTCTTAAGGGTGATCTACGTAAAGTCATTATGAACAAGGCTCACAATTCACTCCTATCTATTCATCCTGGAAGTACAAAGATGTACCATGACTTCAAGCAGTCGTATTGGTGGACTCGAATGAAGCAAGAAATTGCTCAATTCGTGAATGAATGTGATGTCTGCAGAAGAGTGAAGGCATAACACCAACGGCCAGCTGGTCTCCTCCAACCTCTTACCATTTCAGAATGGAAGTTTGATCATATTGAGATGGACTTCATGACTGAATTTCCCAAGTCCAAACGTGAAAATGATGCTATCTTTGTCGTCATCGACAAGCATACTAAAGTGGCTCATTTTCTTCCTATCAAAGAATCTATCACAGCAGCTCAGTCGGCAGAGCTATATACCTTCAGGATTGTCTCCTTGCACGGCATTCCGCAGTTGATATCTTCAGATCGTGGAAGCATCTTTACTTCTAAGTTCTGGGATTCCTTTCAGAAGGCCATGGGCACCAACATTCGCTTCAACACAGCCTTCCATCCTCAAACTAGTGGCCAAGTCGAGCGAGTCAATCAAATTCTTGAAGATATGCTCAGGACTTGTGTCATCTCCTTCGGTATGAAGTGGGAAGATTGTCTTCCATATGCCGAGTTCTCCTACAACAACTTCCAAGCGAGTTCAGGCAAGGCCCCATTCGAGATTCTATATGGCAGAAAGTGTCGTACTCCTCTTAATTGGTCAGAGACTGGTGAACGCCAACTTCTTGGCAATGACTTAATCACAGAAGCTGAAGAAATGTGCAAAGTCATGCGTGAAAATCTCAAAGCCGCGCAATCACGCCAGAAGAGTTATTATGATAGCAACCATCGTGATTTGGCTTTCGAGATAGGAGACCATGTCTACCTTCACGTCTCTCAAATGAAAGGTACTCGTCGCTTCGGTATCAAAGGGAAGCTTGCCCCTAGATACATGAGTCCCTTCAAGATCATTGGCAAAAATGGTGACCTCGCCTATCAACTTGAATTTCCATCCAACTTTGCAAATGTGCACGACGTATTTCACGTGTCTCAGCTTCGCAAGTGCTTCAAGACTCCTGACTGCACCATCAACTTCGAAGAGATTGATCTCCAAGAAGACATGTCTTATCATGAGCATCCCGTTGCTATTCTTCAAGAAACCGAGCGCAAGACTCGCAACAAGTCTATCAAATTCTTGAAAATGAAGTAGTCACATCATTCCGACCGAGAAGCCACCTGGGAACGCGAGGACCACATTCGTTCCGAATATCCGGAGTTCTTTTAGTCCTAGATCTCGGGACAAGATCCTTTCGTAGTGGTGGAGTGTTGTAACACCCCGGATGTAATTTGCCATATTTGTACTTCGACTCTTGCCATTTTCGGCTCTAAGTTATGAGATTCGTGGTTGGGTTCTTGTCTTTGTTTTGCATTTGGCTCATGTCATGCATTTCATATCATGTCTTCATGTGCATCGCATTTGCATACGTGTTCATCTCATGCATCCGAGCATTTTCCCCGTTGTCCGTTTTGAGATCCGGCACTCCTACGTCCTCCGGCGCCCCCTTTTGCCTCTTTTCGTGTGCGGGTGTTAAACTTTCTCGGAATGGACCAAGATTTGCCAAGCGGCCTTGGTACACCACCGGTAGAGCGCCTGTCAAGTTTCGTGCCATTTGGAGTTCGTTTAATACTCCAATGGTTAACCGGGGAATCGTAAAGTCCTCATATGTGTTGCAGCCCAACACCCCTCCTAGTCAGCCCACAAACCCATCCAAACCCCCTCCATCCTCTCGGCCGTTCGATCACGATCGCGTGGCCGAAAACCGCACCTCATTTGGACTCTCCTAACTCCCTCTACCTACATATATATGTGCCCCTCCCGAAATTTTCGCGCAGTCCAACCCTAAAATTTCCCTCTGCACCGCCGGACACGTCTGGGCGACACCAAACGAAATCGCGCCGCCGTCCGCAGCCAGTCAGCGCCTGCCACGTGGCGCGCCGGCCCGCTCGGCCCACGGCGGGCCCCTACGCGCCCGAGCTCCTTCCGCGTGGCTCCGCTCGCCGCCGACCGGCCGCCGTCCCCATCGTCCACCGCCTCCAGTCGCCGCCCGACCTCCACCACCTCCCCTGCGTCGCCGTCAGCACTTCTCCGGCGAGAAGCTCGGCGAGATCCGGTCTTTCACCTCCTCTCGAACGACTCTCCGACCACCGCGACAATCTCCGACAAGACTCCGGCGAGCCCGCGCCCTCCTCAGCTTCCGCGCGCGCCAGATCCAGATCCAATCAAACCCTAGGTTGACCCCGTTTTTCCCTAAGTCCCTAGCATTTTCAGCCCATGTTCATTGCATCATAACTCTGTGCCCGTAGCTTCGTTTTGTGCGTGTCATACATCAAAATGTTCATCATGATGTGCTCTTCATTTTGTTCCATTGTGCCATGCTTGTTTGAGTCCATCTTGATACCCAAATAGTTGATGGAAGAGTGCTATAAAATGTTAGGTTCTGATTCTTATCAGATTATGAGCATTTGTCATTTTTACTACATTTATTGTGTGCTGCATATGGGCATGAGCTCTACATGTGTTTTGGGCTATGCCATGCCATCTTTACAAGGGCGTATGTCATGTATTTTTGTGATCAATGTGGTGACTAGCACAAGCATGCAAAGTAGCTCTCGGGATATTGCTGATTTCACGGACTTAGGATTTCACTAAGTCATTGCTCTGCTGTTATTTTTATGCCATGTATTCATGTTGCTATAGTGAGATCCATGATTCTTTTGAGTATATTCAGTAAGGATGATTTGGACATATGGTTGTGCTCTATCCATCCATGCCCCTGTTTGTAAGTATGGAGTGCTCTAGCATGTCTCAATCTTACTCTACTTTTGCTATAAAATATTCCTGGCAAATTGTTTACGTGTTAATCAATTTTAGCAAGGTTGTTGTAGTTGATCCATGCATGTTATGAGCTTGTTCTTGCTTTGATTAGCTTCATGAACATGTCTTCTTGCCGAGGCGATGTTTATCTTGTCATGCAATGCCTTGTGATGAGTGAATCGAGCTCGCAAAGATGCCTTCATAATTCTGTTAATGCCATGCTCTGTTTTCTGCTAAGTCTGAATCTGTTAACGAAACTTGCTATATTTACATGGATACCATTATATCTTCTGATCCTTTTTGGCTTATGGTCAGTAAGAGACTTTTGTTCTATGCTTTGAGTAGATTCATGCCATGCCTTTGTTTGCTATGATCTGTTCCTATAGTATATTGTTATCTTGTTGTAAACATTGCTTCCTGATGTTAATTCCTGACATGTTGTTATTTTCACTAAGTCTGTGAAGCTGATATCTTTTGCCATGCTTGTTTGAACCTGCTCTTGTGTGATTTAGCCATAGCTCAGTGTTCATCTTTTGTCAAGCATCTTGAGTAGATCACTGCCATGTGCTTTGTTGCTATGTTAGAGTGTAGTAGCTTAGTTTCTTGTTGCATTTTAGATGACATTGTGTTGTTAATCGCAGATTTGTGCCATTATTGTTTTGCTTGTCATTTGCAAACCGTGCATCCGATTCCGGTGATCTTTATATCGATTTCGACCAAAATCAACTCATCTTTCCAGCGGCACACTTGGTTTACCAAGTTGATGCCTTGATCAATCTTTTTCTTCCGGAGCACGCATATGCATTGCATATCACATCCCGCATGTCATGCCATGTTTTGTATCTTGTTGCTTGCACATTGCACCGTGGTTGATTATTGTTTCCTTAGCTTGTGTTCTTGCTTTGGGTAGAGCCGGGAGACGATTACGTGATCGAGGAACCCGTTGAGTACGCTTACGAGGATCAAGTTTTTGTCAACTCGAGGAACTTTGCAGGCAAGATGACCATACCCTCGAAATCACTTCTATCTTTGCTTGCTAGTTGCTCGCTCTATTGCTATGCCGCGATACCTACCACTTGCTATATCATGCCTCCCATATTGTCATGTCAAGCTTCTAACCCACCTTTCATAGCAAACCGTTGTTTGGCTATGTTACCGCTTTGCTCAGCCCCCTCTTATAGCGTTGCTAGTTGCAGGTGAAGATGGAGTTTGTTCCTTGTTGGAACATGTTTATTGTTGGGATATCATTATTATATCTTGTTTACTTTAATGCATCTATATACTTGATAAAGGGTGGAAGGCTCGGCCTTATGCCTGGTGTTTTGTTCCACTCTTGCCGCCCTAGTTTTCGTCATACCGGTGTTATGTTCCTTGATTTTGCGTTCCTTACGCGGTTGGGTTATAATGGGAACCCCTTGACAGTTCGCCTTGAATAAAACTCCTCCAGCAAGGCCCAACCTTGGTTTTACCATTTGCCACCTAAGCTTTTTTCCCTTGGATTCCGCGGACTCAAGGGTCATCTTTATTTTAAACCCCCCCTCCCCGGGCCAGTGCTCCTCTGAGTGTTGGTCCGAACCGAGTAGACTGCGAGACCACCTCGGGGCAAATTGAGGTTTGGTTTTACTCGTAGGATGTCTCATCCGGTGTGCCCTGAGAACGAGATATGCGCGACTCCTATCGGGATTTGTCGACACATCGGGCGGCTTTGCTGGTCTTGTTTTACCATTGTCGAGATGTCTTGTAACCGGGATTCCGAGTCTGATCGGGTCGTCCGGGGAGAAGGAATATCCTTCGTTGACCGTGAGAGCTTGTGATGGGCTAAGTTGGGACACCCCTGCAGGGTTCTGAACTTTCAAAAATCGTGCCCACGGTTATGGGTAGATGAGAATTTGTTAATGTCCAGTGGTAGAAAACTTGAAACTTAACTTAACTAAAATGAATCAACCGCGTGTGTAGCCGTGATGGTCTCTTTTCGGTGGAGTCCGGGAAGAGAACACGGTCTCGTGTTATGCTTGAACGTAAGTAGTTTCAGGATCACTTCTTGATCTTATAGCTTCTCGACCGTGCTTTGCTTCTCTTCTCGCTCTCATTTGCGTAAGTTAGTCACCATCTATACTAGTACTTGCTGCAGATCCACCTCACTACCTTTTCCTACCCATAAGCTTAAATAGTCTTGATCGCGAGCGTGTGAGATTGCTGAATCCCCGTGACTCACAGATTACTTCCAAAACCAGATACAGGTGCCGATGATGCCAGTGCAGGGGACGTGACCGAACTCAAGTGGGAGTTCGACGAGGATTCAGGATGTTACTATGTTTCCTTTCCGGACGATCAGTAGAGGAGCCCAGTTGGGGTGATCGGGGATTTATGCAATTGGTATTGTCTTTATTTATTTGGTTCCGTAGTCGGATCTTGATTGTATTCTGGATGATGTAATGCTAAATTTACGTATTGTGTGAAGTGACGATTATAAGCCAACTCTTTATCCCTTTCTTATTCAGTATATGGGATGTGTAAAAATTACCCCTCTTGCGACATGCCTACTATACGGTTATGCCTCTAAGTCGTGCTCCAACACGTGGGAGCCACATCATGGGTGTTACACATACAGAGCAGAATATAATATAATTATCTATGTTTCTCCAATCCATCTGCTTCTTGATCCAGAATACACTGATCTACATTAGTTCTCCGACAGTAAGTTCAAACAATGCAGGAGTATCTGCACTGTAAGATATGGACAAGTCTGATATATGTGTCCAGAAGACGGGTTAAGAAAAGGGAAACATACATCATCTATTTTGTCAGCACATAAATTATGAGGTATTTCGGCCAACTGCCATATTGGCACCAGAAATCAGCTAATTTAACAGGCTATCTCTTATGGCATTTCCTCCTCGAGCATAATCCTGGTAAATCCAGGGCAAAGAAGAAGAAAATGCATTTGTTCTGTAGTTATAACATCAAACACTGCAATTATATTAAAGATGACTGTCACGTCATCTAGTGAGACAAGTGATATGCTTAACAGCACTACTAGCAAAGACGAGTGTCACGTCATCGCTAGGATCAACTCTAGAATTAAACCAATATTATCCCATTGTTTAGTTAGGGAAAATCTAGGCTTCTCGCTCCTTTGCACAACACTGAAGTTCCAAAAATCAAAATGAGGAAGAATATTATAGTGATCAGGAATGGGGTGTTTGTGGTAATTGTCACATAATCGTTTTTTCTTATGGTCCTTGTAGAGACAAGTAACATGTCATCTTTATGACGAAGGCGACATAAACCAAATTGGAAGTGTATCATGAGGTGTCTAGTCTCATCTAGCACACGAATACAAGACATGTAGAACACTTCAGTAAATATTGATAACTATAATCAGTTCTCAGAAAATCACACCAATATCATTGCATTCTTGGGCAACATCTAGGCTTCACTCAAATTTGCATGATGCCAACATTTCAAAAATGAAATGAAGATTTGACAGCCAACACATTATAGTTTTCATGTTTCCAACTTCTGAATGATAAAAAGATGCCGTTTAGCTTCACCAAAATGTAACATTGATTTCAAGATGATTAGCTCAAAACAACAACAAAACATAAATCTATTGTCAAGTAGCAACATATAAAGATAGCCAGCATATAATACTATCACTGCCGTTAAAATGACAAGCAGAGACTTTACCAGGCAAGGAAGACAACGTTCAAGCTATGGCGCTGCCTCCTATGGCTCCTTGCTGCTCCGAAAGTCACGCTTGAGCTCAGTGACCCTCTTCATGCACCCAGCCTTTGTCTTCCCAGGCACTGCTGCGGCCACCTTCTCCCACCTCATTGCCGTGTCCTTAGGGAACTCCTTGAGCGCGTTCAGCAGAGAACGGTCCTCGCCAGCACTCCAACCACCGTCCCCTCCTCCAGCATTGCCACCTGTGTCTGCGTCAGCGGCCCCGGCCCTTGGATCCAGCGGCTTTCGCTTGCGCAGGAACTGCTCGAACGAGCCACCAGCCGCCGTGCCGCCGCCCGACTTTGCTGCGCGGATGACGCTCTCCGGCGTGCGGCGGCCGCCGAACACTGCGGCGATCTTCTCCCAGCGCTGGGGCTCTCCTGCCGGGTGCTTCAGCATCTGCCGCCGGAGAAGCTCCATTTCTTGGTCGGTCCACTCGCCAACCTCCTCCTCCCTCTCCCCGCCGTCCAGAACAGCGGTCCCCGCACCCATCGCCTCCTGCCGCAGTGGAGGCGGCTGGACGGGAGGAGCGACCGGATCTGACGACTTTGGGGGCGGCGGGGCGGCGTTCTGGCGGCGACCCCGGCGGGAGGGGGCGATGGGATCCGGGGTGGGCTCCTGGGACGGTTCCTGGTCGGGGAGGAGGCTGCCGCGGCCGACGGAGATGTCGCCACCAGTGGCGGAGGATGGCGCGAAGGGGGCGAGGAGCAGCGAGGATGCGATCCAAACGAGAATGGAGGCGAAGACCTGGTACGCCGAGTCGAGGGAGTAGGCTGCGGCGAGGAGGAGCACGGCTGCAGCGGCGCAGGCGGCGACGTGGGGGAGAGAGCGGGACGCGGGATTCGCAGTGGGGGATGAGAAATTGGCGGCGGCATCGGCGCGGGAGTGGACAACGCGCGCGCGCGGCTGGGAGTCCCAGTCGTCGTCGATGAACTCCATAGCCGGCGGCGGCGAGGTCGAGGCCCGCCGAAGGCGAGGCGGAGCGAAGATGCGAGATTCGGAGTAGCAGTTTCAGAGCATGTACAACTGAACCCTCAATTTCCTCACTCGGTTCACGGGATTTGCTGTCCTTTCCTTCAGGGCATGTACAATGGTTGATAAGATAGTCTTATCTTAGGTCTTGCATGTAATTAAGAGATGACAAAAAAAGATGTTTATAATGGATCATTTCTTAGTCTTATCTTCATAACTAGTTATTCCTAAAAACGTGGTGACATATATTGTGCTAAGATATCATCTCTTGTCTTATCTTAAATAAGAGAAGACAAGCCTTTTCTTATGAGTTCTCTCTCCTCCACCTCATCATTTATCCTATATGGCACTCCTAAGATAGCACCATTGTACATGCCCTCATAGGATAAAAATGTCGTAGGAATAGAAAAATCATAGGAAGTGAGATGACATGCATCTCAATTTCTATAGAAAAAAAGATGTCATTTGATGCATAGGATAGAAATTTTTCCATTGAGTAGCTAATGTTTTTCCTCTAAAATGTGAAGAATTGATTTCTACCCATTCCTACCAACCAAAGGGCCTCAAAGAAAATTTTTCTATACAAATCCTATCATGTAGAAATCCTATGACATTCCTACAAACCAAAGGAGGCCTTAGAGTATCTACACCAGACTCACTAGTTGAATGCCCATGCGTTACCACGGGAATATGAAAGGGGGCTACTCTGCGCCGGTGTTTGGTCGGTCAAACAGCACACGTACGATACGGTCTATATCAGCCGCATGATTCCTTCTTCCCCCAAATTGCTTCACTAGTAAAAAAAACATGACGCATGTGCATCCGGAGCAGTCCCGTGATCCCCAATACGTCAGCCTGCTCGCCGGCCGTCCAGATCGCCGCCAACCACTGCCCTCGTCACCGTCGGCTGACTCCTGTCGATTCCACGGGACGCCGCCCTCGTCGCTGGTGGTCGACATCACGCCCTTGGCCTCGCCGGTTTCTGCAGGATGTCGCCTCCACTCGTAGCAAAACGCCTGACGTCTCTGTCGTTGCAGCACCTAGCCGTCGCCGTCGTATCACGCCCGTCGCCGCACCACTGTGCCTCCGGCCGCATCACTCAGTGTCGCCGCTCACACCCAATTGAAGCTTTTTCTCATGTTGGTTGAAGCTTTTTCTCAGGCCGGTTGTAGCTTTTTTCTACCCGTCGGCGCTCGCACGGGGTTGAAGAACGATGGCTGCCAATGAACTCCATTTAAATGGATGTAGCAAAAATGCTCGCAAGTTGTAGCAAAAAAACGAGCGCCGCCACAGTACCACTCCCTTAGATGTAGCAAAAACAATCGCAGGTTCCAGCAATTCGAGATGCCGGTTGTAGCAAATCTCGAAGCCGGTTCCAGCAATATCACGACTGCTCGGTGTCTAGCGGTTGTAGCATCATCGTTGTCTGCTATCGTGTGGATGCAGCATATGTTCCCGCCGGTTGCAACCTTCGACCTCCCATAGTTGTAGCATCGCTCGCCGTCGTGCAAAGAAGGTCGCCATGAACGGTCCCAGCAAATAGCGTAGACGGTTGCAACAAACAAAAACTAGTGCATCGGCGGACTCTAGCTTCTTAGGACCAAGGTTGCAGCTCTTCTAGGCACGGTTCCAGCTCTGCTGTGCGCTGGTTGAAGCTCCGGAAGCCGGTGGTTGTAGCAAAGACGTTTGGCCGTTCGGTGGGCTCCCAATTTCTTCGGCTCAGGGTTGCAACTCTACGGGCGTGCCGTTCCAGCTCCGCTGTGTACTGGTTGCAGCATCTCGCCATGCGGTGGAGATTGGTGTGGGATAGCAGTGGTCGACCTCGTGCTTGTCTACAGGAAAGAGAAGGAAGGAGCGAGAGGAAGAAGATAACGAGAGAAAAAACGGAAGGGGATATGGCGGGCCCAAGCATCTGTGGGCTGACGAGGTTGCGTAGGTGACTAGTCAAACTTGCGGAGGGCCCTTAGATTTGCATGCGATCGAACAAGCACGACGCGACCGGCCGAAGATTCGACCGGTGCGCCGTTTACAAACGTTTCCCATACGAAATATGATGTAAAAAGATAACTCGATGTGAATTAACAATATCCATATCTATCAGCGACACATTCTGCAAAGTGAAATACATATATAACTATATGAATTAAATACGGAAACACTAACGCCCACACGTGTGGGCGTTCTTCAACTCGCCCACACGCCTGGATCGTCGTTCACTGTTTTTTGCATGAATCTTGACACGAAAAGGTGGATTTGGTGTGCCACGTAGGACAAGTCTTGTGCGTGGCGTGTAGGTAGTTCGTCCGCATGCTGGTTTTTTCTCCGAGGTCAGCGGTTGCGAGTCGGGGCATGCGGTGGAACTGTCGTCGCGCCCGCACGCCACGCCCAACAGCGGTTGCCGTCTCCCACGACTTGCCACTCGCGCTCCCCTCGCGGTTCATCACTCCCCTCCCATTCATTACTCTCCAACCCACCATCCACACCAGTTGCAATCGATTGAGGAGAAACCGAGATGAGAAGGCGGCAGCGGCGGCGAAAGAGTTAACCGCATTCGCGGCCGTTGGTGGGGTTCGTCGGACCGGAGCATCGTCGCCGGAGCAGTCGCAGATTGAAGGTAAGGCTACCTTCGTGCTCACATTCATGCCTGCAATTTCTGCCCCCCTCCCTTTGTGGTCAATTTCCCCTCGACTTTCGTCGAGATTCCGGCCGATTTGCGGTGCTCCGGTGTCCGAGTCGACGGTGGAGTCGTGTGCTTGCCATTTAGGATGACATTGCGCAGTTTCGTCGCCGCCGCGGTGGCAGTCATGCCGTGTGGCTCGCCTGGTCCGCCGCCGCATCTGTATTTTTGCCTGTGTTTGTGCGGGGATTTTCTAAATGTTAGTTCTGATTTTGCCTCGAAATGCTATGGCCATCAGTGTAGGACATTTTTTGTTGTTGAATTCAGGGTATGATAGTTGTGATTGAACCCTAGAGCTACTTAGGTGCATTTCAAGTGTAGGATAATGGCAGTCATGGAATTTTCAACAACTATCATCACTGATGGCAACTAATTTTCTGAATCAACCGTGTCAGTTGCCATGTCAGTTGTAGGATAATGTCAGTTTGTGAGATCCAAGTCAGGGAGTAATTTTTGTGTATGATATATATATAGGTAGTTGCATACTTAAGTGTGTGATAATGGCAGTCACGGCAATTTTCATTGCATTTGTTTACCCATGACTATGCTTCTAAGTGGCAACTAACTTTGTGAATCAACTGTGCCTATTGCCATGTCATATGCAGGATAATGGCAATTTGACTGTACAATAGACTCAACTGTGTTTGCCATGCTGACTTTGTGATAGCTAAACATATTTGAATGTATTACATGTCAGTTCATTTTTGTATGAGGCCAGGGTGTGAGTTGCCACATTATATGTTCTACGGTGGAAGTTATCTGCCCTTTTTTGAAGTGCATTGTGTTAACATGGCAACTTGAACCTAGTAGATGTGATTTGTACTTTTTTATGAAGCCAATGTGTTAGGTGCCACATTTCATGTTGGACAATCCCAGGGGTGGGTGTTCCTCTGCTCTGCCTCATTTGCCACTTTCATTTGAGCCAACATGGCAAGTAGATTATGCTAGATGGCAACTGCTTCCTTCAGAAGCACAACACGTCCAGTTGCCATGTTTCTGCAATTGCCTTTCCATTTGATTTTTTTTACCTTTTTGTGCATGTTCAGCACATGGCAACTACTGTCCTCTTCGGATGCTTAAACTTTGGGGTAACCATGGGAGTTTTCTTTTTTTGTTCATCGATGATAACCAGTGAATCTTTACTTCATGCATTTGTTTCCGTATCCGTCGGCTATGTTTTCATTTCACCCTAATGTGGGTTTTGTTCTTACCATAGCACAATGGCTCGCGATGACCGTCAAAATAATGATGATGACTTCATGGAGTTACCGCAACAAAATCACGCGACCGGTCGGACAAAAGATGGCGATGAGGTCACTTTCCACCCCCATATGTTTTTAATTTCACACTGAGTTTTCAATCTTCTGTTAGAAGTAAATTTTCACTACATTGACCATGGCAACAAATGTTCCTTTTTCTGTTATGCAGAAGAAGAAACGTCAGCGCAATAGGGCTTCACAAGAACGCCTGACTATATTGAACGAAGGATTTACTGATGAACAGAAGGGAGCTGCCGGTGAGATGGGGATGCAGGCTCTGATGAATGTTCAGTGCACAAACCTAGTAAACCCTGTATGCGACTAGCTCGGTGAGATATATGATCTTGCCTCTAGGGAATTCGCCATTCAGGGATGTGGAAGACTGCCTTTGGATGAGGAATCTGTGTTCTGCACCTTGGGGTGTGCCCCGTGGAGATATCAAAGTCCCGTATGAGGTGGATAATAAGATTGAGGAAGCTTTGTTCGCCCGTTTGTTTCCTGGAATGGCTTCCATGCCTAATACGACTGTGCTGGCAAATTCGCTGGAGGGCATGAAAACTCATGGCGAGGTATTTAAGATGAAGCTACTCATGTACTTGATCGCAGCTATCTTTGCGCCTACCACATCTCTTCGCCCAAGCAACAAGTGCTTCCCTATCCTGGTGAATGCTCTGTCTCTACTTCTTTTTCCCTTTCAATCTTTTGATTTTGATGTCACCTGGAAGCCAGTCACTGCCAGTTTTTTGATGTGTTTTTATTTTTAATGCTTATGCGACAACTTTTCGTCCTGAAATTGTGTTGTGCCGGCAAAGCTGAAAGACGTTAAGAACACTAGATGATTCCCCCGCGCGTTGCAGCGGGAATTAGTAGCTCAAAGTTTCTTGAAATACGATTAAGAACATATGGGACAATTAAGCAAATGAATCATTTGCTATGAATAATAATGAATCATTGTTTTTATTTCATAGGAAGGAAAAGGCATATTGATGTGAAAGTGAGCATGTGGTTTTATAATAGAATCCTCATCATAAAAATGATTAAAACTATTGGTGGTATATATTTTGTCAAATTCTTTTGAGAATAACACTTCTAGAATATCTTGTAGCATAGAACTTGCGGAACATTAACCAAAATAATCATCAGGAAGAAAAAAGTATTGGGCAGATAATCGCTATCATTCCCTTACAGACACCTTCATTCAATCTACAATGTTATAGTAGGCTAGAAGCCTATAACCAATCTTCAATGTTGTGTGTTGTTCAAAAAGGAAGCTAGCCTAGTATTTCAGAAAGCAGCATACCACAAAGAAATTAAAATATCATAATCACACATTCACACTACAGAGTTAGAACTTGCAGAACATTAACCAAAAGAACCATCAGCAAGTAAAGAGTATTGAGCAGATAATCAAAGCTATTGATTCCCTTACAGACACCTTTGTTCAGTCTACAATTTTAAAACAAACTACACCCGACATCCCTAGAGAAAGAATTACAATCTTCAGCGGTGTGATATATATGAGCCATTCTTGGGAAGAGAAGCTAGCCTGCCATTAAGGAAAGCAGTATGTTCAACACTTAAACCAGCATGAGATGAAGCAAGGTATTATGAGGCAAAATATAGTAATTTTTTTTCAATTGAATTGCAATTTATTCAGTTATGGAATACCAAAATACAAATAATCAAAACCCTACAAAGTACATACCACCCAGGCAGCAATAACCAGTGTGGAACAGTGTAACGGCCAGCGATGGTTAACTGAAGGTAGCATACCTTTAGATGACAGACCCATCCAAACGACCACTCAAGGTAACAAACCCTCGAACACCCTGTTGTTACATTCTTTCTAAATGAAGCATAAGACCAAGATAATATCGATGATTAACTTCTCTTGTCTGAATCTCATAATAAAAACATTCTGAATTTTTGATCAATCAATGTCCTCGCCACTCACATGTGTATTCTCTTATCTCTGGTTCACATAATTGACAATTTGATCCATGCCTCACCCCAAATATTTGTATATCATCCTACTACTTGAATCTCTACACATAAACAAACACACATTCACGCACTGAAAAAAGAGAGAGGTCAAATAAAGAAGGTGAGGAAGAGCCTGGACTAAAGGTGTCCCTCTTGATCCCCAACAGTGCGCCTCCTAAGGCATGGTCAATGGAGCTGGACAGCACCCTTCCCCCATGGCGTTCCCGAGCGGCAGACGACATCTGGCATGGGTGGAGACCCGTTCCTCTCCGCCCAAGGACTGCAGTTCGGTAACCGGCGCTGCCGACCTGTCCTGTCAAGAAGCCACACTGCGTTTAAGAAAGGAAGAGCACATCGGCAAAGATATCAGTCCGATGGCCACTGATTCCCCCCGATGGAGGCGTGTGTTCGCGGCGACGACCGATTTGGCATGGGCTGGAGAGCGCGGAGGCGGCGTCTCGCATTGGTGGCAGATTTGGATTTTTAAAGAAGTGAAAGTGAAAGGGGAACAAGCTATCCATGCATACCGGGCGGCATGGGCGTAGACGTCGAGGAGGAAGGGGTCGGTGTAGTTGATGCGCCGTTGGACGGAGATACAGTGGCCGCGGCCATCGAGGTCCCGTCGACGGCATCAGTGGGATCTCCTCCGCCATGGGTCCCATCGTAGTACCTTCAAGCGAGCATGACGATTGATCAACTATTCCTATCTCAGGTGGTCTGTATGCATGCGACGAATAGATGTAGATGATGCAGGTGTTGGCATGGTGGTGAAAGGTTTGAAGTAGATCGAAGAAGCCGCCGCGCCGTAGCAGAAATCCTGGATCGGTACAGTGAGGCGGGGATGTGAAGGGAAACTGTTAGTTTTGATGATGTGAAGGCAAGTTCAGTGGAGATGAAGTGAAGCATTCAGGCAACCTATCCACTATATGTTCAATCATAGAATAAAATGAAGGGACGGGACGGAACAAAACTATCAATGGCTATTGATTTGCTATATCTGAGTGGAATTAGAGGAGACGAATAGAAGGGGAATGGTGTGGAGACGGCGACGCTTTGGGGGGGAAATACAAAACAAACTATTCAATATCCTTCCATGGGCTGCCAACATCTTACAACCCATTAGAACTTCCTTGAGAAGTGGCTTCGTACAACCCAGCCAGAAGAAATCAGTTGATAGCGAGAGCTAAAGTGTCGGATGTGGCTGGAATTGATGACGTGGCTGACTGCTGAGGTGTAGTGAGGTAGATGGTTACATGTTGATTAGTGATCTGGATAGGCTGCATGTCAAGAGAAATAGGTTAGTGGGGATGAACTATTTATGTATTATAGATGAATTGGTGTAAATTCATCACAGACTTCCTGCATGATGCACTCACAAACAAGATGTACCAGAAGGGTTGTCGCTTGCACCTAATGGTATTTTTCCCTTCTCTTTTGCAAATACTCTTATCACGGTTCATTACTTTCCTAAATCAACATTGCAGCTGTTCTTAAGTGCGAATCAAATTGGTTTGCATTTTTGGTATCTCTGTTTGGCCATAGTCTGCCAACCCAAAGTTTATGACTGATCTTTTAACTGGATTTTGTTTTTTCCTTTTTTGATGGCAACCATATAAGATCGTGCATGGCAACCCTTTGTTTCATTTTTTATGTGAATCTTTTACATGTGAAAGTGACTATTGTTTGATCCATGGCATTTGTAGTTGCTGCCTACAAGGCAATAGCATTTTTCAACAACACATAAAAAGTGTTCATTTCATACATTCATTCTCTTTTATACAATCTGCATGGCAACCATGATGTTGAGCTGGTGGCAGCTACCAGCATAACAAGATGGCAACTGCCAACATACCATGATGGCAACTAACATAGATAGATGGCAAATCTTTCTTTCTTCTCTTCAACTTGATGACTCAAGGAAACTAAAAAGCTTTTTTTTGAACATAGCATGATGGCAACTAACATAGCTTTCTTTTTTATTGTGTATACCAGCTCATGTACGTCGATTGTCTTGATCTATCCACTATTGACTTTAGTGGGATAGGAGGCCGCCGCCTCCACATAAGTTTGTTGTCTCTGCATGGACGTACGATGTTGTCAAGGCTGTGCTTGTCGCAGACAGGATATCTGATACAAAATATGGGAAACTGCAGGTTAGTTCTGCCTTCTTTCTTGCACGACATTCTTCAATTTCGATGTTGCATAACATATGGAAAAATCCCCATACGGCAACCATTTATGGCTAACAAGCGATAAATACCTTGGCAGACATGGCTTTTTGCACATGGCACCCATGTTTGACCCCATATGGCAACTCCGCCATTCCGTGTCGATACTCCTTCTTTTTTCCTTTTTTTGCAATCCATGAATTGTACTTAGTGCTCCTTATCTCTTTTTGACATCTTAGTTGTTTTTGCTGTTTTTTCAGCTGATAGCCAAGCATGCTGTAGACTACAGTGTGTTTGGTGGGCCATAAAACTTTGGCAAGTGGATGGATGTGCATTCAGCTCCATCTTGTCCTACCGAGGTGATCAAGGATGTTTATTTTGTTTTCTGAAATTATATTTTTCTTGCATTTTGATATATCTCTATGGTTGTTTTGGTTTATTTGTTCTTACCCACGTGACTCTAATATGTTTGGTTATTTGCTACTTTTTGTTTTGTGCTTAGGCGAGGGCACCTGTTGAGCATCTAGTTGGGCAGTTTGCTTCCGGCATGACCAGCTTGCTCAGGAAGTTGGTTGAGGGTTGGATGACACTTAATGGCTCTGACAGCGACGCGGTTGCGAGGCAGTTCACATCATTCGTTGGAGAATGGACACATCGACCAACTGGTTGCCATGGCCGGTACGACTACAACAGCTCTCAGGAGCTCCCTAACACGCAAGATGAGATGTTGGTCTCGACAAGGATGATGACGATGACATGGAGAATGTGCAACATGAAACCGATGATGATGAACATGTTGAAGTTCGTGCAGGTGGTAAGAATGATAAGGTTATACCAAATGTTCCTCTGCCGGAGGAAGTCATTGAACAAACAATTGCGAGAGACACAGGGGTGTCGCTCTCAAAGAGGGGCAGGGCTCCAGAGGATGTTGGGCAGGGCTCTGTTGGCAAGAGGTCTAGGACCGATCCCATAGCTGCTAGGAGGAGGTTCGACATCTATTTAGTGTTTTGTTTGTCCTTTCTTTTTAACAGACCGACTTTTTTCATTCTTTGCTAAGTGCGGCATGATTTTTGTGTCTCACACTTGGTATCTTTTTTGCCATTTTTTCTATGTGCAGTGAGGCGACAGCTGGTGGACGAGCAGTTAAGAAGAAACAAGCACCAACGCAAACCCGTGTTTCTGCCCAATTGAACAAGGGTGCTCCCACTGCTGGTGACACCACTTCCACTAGGTCGTCTCCTTGTATGTCAACGTTCAACACCGGGGATCCTGTCGTGTTGGAAGGCTTGAGGAAGAAAATCAAGAAGTAGGTTCTCCCTGTTTTTCATTGTCATAGTGCTTTTTTTGATTGATGCATTCTAGATCATGGCAGCTACCGTCTGCTTCTCATGGCAGTTGTCTAGCTTGCCACATGGGCTACTGCCATCTGTCCCACATGGCAACTGGTGTTTTCATGATCTATTTTTTGCTGCATGGCAACTCCTACTTGTTCTGCATGGCAAATGCTAACTAAATCACATGGCAATTCTTTTTTCACTGATATGGCAACTGGCAGCTTTCCACTGACTTCCACCACCTACATTGTCATGTGTGCTCATCCACACCTTGTTCTCAAATGGCAGCTCTGGCACATCACACATTTTTCATTTTTATGATGACTATCATCGCAATTATTTTGCTCACTTTTTAATACTCTTCTCGTACTTTCTTTGCAGGGTAAAGAAGACTACTACACGCATGACCAAACACAATCCTAGAGACCCACTTGAACGCATTCATTCCAAGCTATCGACAAGTGGCAAGTCAGATGTTCATGAGCCGCCAGTCGACCAAACTATTGCTGCACCGTCCGCCATTCCCACTAGCTCTGATGCAAGTGGCCGACCATCTCCGCCGGTTGCAGATGTGCAGACTACAACAACACGCATCCGTGCATCTGGGAGTGATGAGTCAGTATCTGTCAGGACTGCTGAGATATTGCCCATATTGGTGGAAATGAGGGATGATGTTGTGACCCATGCCACCCGATCAACAAGTGTTGAAGTGGGCGCTCCTGAGATCAACCTAAACAAGGAAGATTCTCGCTCATCTGATACGGATTCCAAGCGTGTGGCTGGTGGCACTTCTGCGTCCACAAAAGAAGGGGCTGCGGCCACATTTCAGAGTGAGATGCCATCCACAGGTGAGACTCATGGCACAACAGCTCTAGCTTCTGGTGGTCCAGAGGCTGCTACGGCGACCGTTGCGCGAGCTGGTCTTCCACCTAGGTGGCATAGCCCCGCAAGTATCCTGCACACATATCCAATGCACCAGGTGTAGCTAGGAGCAGCAGAGATGACTCTGGTTATGTGCCTGCTTCCATGTTGTTCCCACCTCCTGCCAAAAGCAATGTTATGGAGAAAACGGAAGTCCGAAGTACAACTGACGTAGGTGGCAAGCCGTGCACGACTGAAGGAGGTGAACTTCCAGAGCAGACTGCGTCTTTCACCACCATGGAGAACCCCAGCTTAAATTTGCGCACTTTTAAGCTCCCAGTCAACATTGGTGTCCCCCTACATCCCAAACAAGAAGATTGGCAAGAAATTTGCGACTGAGACCGCTGACAGCACGCCCCGCCCTACTAATAAGCCTGATGATTCTGCAGCAGATGAGGCAGAAATGTTTGTTGATCTGTCACCCCTGGATTCTGCCAAGCAACTTGTTCGCGATCCGGCTGGTAGGCAGGAGAGGCACCCAATGGCTTTCACCCCACCAAGTTGTAGCCTTGGCATCGATCGCAGTCAAGATGAACCAGTGGTGCAAGATCCTATGCATGTTGCCTTTGCTTTCCCGGCAGGCATGACCCCAATGATGGCGCAGCCAATGGCTGATGGCAGGAAGGTTGTGAAGTTTGTAGAGCCGATAGTGCAAGGTACATTTTTGTGTATTTATCATTTGTTTCTACATTTTTTAGTCTGATGTTTGTCACAGGCTTTTTTGGGTTTCTTACTGGTGATGGCAAATCTCATGAGATGCACATGGCAACTGGAGTTGCTGTCACATGGCTCCTACAGTTGTTGCCATGTGGCAATTTCATTCGCAAAGCACATGGCAACTGGAGTTGCTACAACATGGTAACTCCAGTTCAATGTACTTGGCAACTGCAGTTGTTGCCACATGGCAACTACAGTGTAATGCACATGGCAACTCGAGTTGTTTCCACATGGACACATTCTAATTTTCACCTACAGTTCACATTCTGCACTCTTTTTCACAATAACTTGGTGTTTCCAAGTTTCCTAACCCACTATTTGATCCTTGTAGCCACCCCTGAGGAGATTTCGCCGTCACTTGATGAAGCTTATCGCAGGATTGAGGAGGAAGTATTGAAGAGGAGGTCCTCACGGGGTCAGGGGCAATCAAGTTCTAACGTGCCTGCTGAGTTGGTATTCGAGGATACCGTTAGAAGTGCCACCCTGGATCTGTGAGGCAGAATAGGGTAGTTCACGCACCACCCGTGGATGACTATGAGCCCGAAGTTAAGGCCACAAAGGAGCAGAATCATCTGTACGATATTGTCAAGCATTTTGGAAATGCAGGTCGAATAGCAAGCACATGAAGGAGCTGAAAGCGTAATGTCCACACCACATAACCCCTCACTTGCTTTTCTCTGATATTTTTCCTTTGCTATTCCAGCCATGCGTTGTTTATGTTTTATTTCTATTTTATTTAGTAGACATGATTCTTTCATGTTATATCGTTTTCATACAGCTCATGTTTAGACAGAACCAAAATCATACAATGTGATGCAACGTACGTCGACCTGGGTGATCTTGCCAAGACTGTGAGACCACTTGGTAAAATGTCGAAGAATGTAGTTGCGTGTAGGATTGACTTCATCAACATGCATATGGATATTTGTCCCAACAAGACGATCATGCAGTATAGTGTGACCTGCAAAATATGGGGTGGTAACTTCCACCATAAAATCCTGAGGAAGCATTTTGCCGCGCATGGTGAATTCAAGCTCACACTGAAGAAATATGTGAGTGTTCCTTCTTGTTGTACATATTTCTTCCATGTTATGTTTTGTCGGTAGCCATGCTTCATATGTGGCAACAACTGCCATGTAAAATATGTTTGACCGTTTAATGCAACTTATGTGCCAAGTTCACTTCAAATATTGGGCAACTTTGTTTATACATGGATGGCAACTTCTTTTAATTACACATGGCAAAATAAACATTCCCCGTGGGTGCATTTTTGGACCCTTGCTGCTTTGTCGTTCATGTGCCTCTTACTGCATCTGACAATATCTTTACATATCATTTTTCCAATTTACATCATTTTTGTTTTTGATGTGAACTCTGCTTTTTCTTTCCTTTATTTTACTTGCAGGTCATGTTCCCCATGTTCTAGGAGCTTGCACCGGACAACCCAGATGACAAGTGTGGTCACCACTACGCGATTTGCCTTGACCTGAAGAACCAACGATTTGAGGTGCTTGATTCAATGCGTTCAGAAGCTGATGAAGACCTTACTACACATGCTAAATTCTTTATCAACAACATGAAAGAGACATGGATGCGTCACTACGAAAACTCAAAGGTCCAGATCAGTCATTTTCCAATCGAGTATGTCGCGACTACGAAGCAAGGAAACCGGTAATTACTATCTTTTTCATGTGTCCTCCACATCAATCCTAAACCTTTGTCACCTCTACATTGAAGTTTATGATTTTTTCTATTCTCTTGAGTTCACCTAATTCTTTTCTTTATAGGCATGACTGTGGCTTTCACACATTGGAATACCTTGCAAAGTAGGAAGGTCGACGGGTCCCTGTCATCATAGCTGCAATGGTCATCAAGCTCCGTAAAATATACACATGGAACTGGTTGATGAATGAAGATTTGAACACGCGGGCAAACGCACGAGAGTTCATAGAGGAAGATGTGAAAAAGGCCAACAAGAAGTACAAGTGATTATGTGATGCTCCATACCGCATGCCTACCTTACATTCTGTGGCTGAGGAATGTAAGGTATCAACTTGTTCTTTTAAAACTATATCAGTGTGCTATGTTATGACTGCATCCCCCGTAGTCTAGTATATAGTGGTGGCGTGTGAGTGTCATTGAATATTTGCAATATACGTGTGGATCTGAACCTACTTAGGTGTGACAATAGCTACGTTTATGTTCAGTACTATTATGTGTTTGTGGTTGGTAGTACCAGTTGAGTGTTTGAATGCGTCTATGATGCCTGAAACACGGAAAATATAGTTGATCAGGGACGGTTAGTGAAAGTAATCGTTCTGTTTTTTTGTTTTTTTGGGGTTTTTTGCATTGCTAACTATATCGGTTAGCATGGTAGACAGTTCATAAGCAAACCGTTCTCTCGTGTTTTTGCACGTGATCGTTTCAACTAGTTTGTTCATAGTATGTGTACAATACAATATGTGTGGAAAAAATGCGTGGTCTGAAAACGGAAATCTATGCGATGGCAGATTCAGTAGAAATTACATGGCAGATTCGATGGAAGCTGTATGGTAGATTTAGTAGCACATACGTGGCAATTATAGTCATTCGTGGCATTTTCTTCAAATTCTGATGTCCACCAACAGTCATTCTCCCATTTTTAAAATCTTGACCATCTACCTTACAAAAATGTCACCAACACCCAAGTTACAATCCTCCACAGTTGCTTACAGGTTGCCTGTCCCTTCCTTTGTTTTCTTGTGCTTTGCTTGAATTTCCAACCCCGATTCGTATCTCACCTCTTTTGGACGCCCTTTCGTGATGGAACGGGGCGGGTTCCTGACCTGGGTTTGTGTGCTTGCTATTCCAGACCCTACCTCTGAGTTTTTAGATGATGGACCCGTGGACGAAGGCACACTTGAGGTGCGGGGGAACCTGTGTAAGGCTTCTTCAGCCTTCCTCTTTTTGATCTCATCAAGCTCACTTTTCAGGGCCCCTGTGTTTTTCTGCCACACTCGCTGTCTCATCACTCTTGTATGCTTCATCTAATAGTTCAACATAGTTCTTGGTCAACACAACGTGCCTCACGGCGTCCATGGTTGCCTCTGGTCTCTCATCATGCACAGCCAAAACTGCATTTGATGTTTGTGGCCCCAATGCATCGTCAGCGTCCCAAGTCCATCGCCGCCGTATGAAATGGCGGGGCAATCGCATTACCACGTGCATGTCCATTACTTTCAGTATGTGACAGCACACAATCCCTTCCCGTTTGAATTTGCAGCATTGGTAGTAGTATTCGCCTTCGTTTATCGAGGCCTTCACAAAGTAGTTCCTTCCCTTGTCCGGGTCTTCAGGTTCTGAATTAGACATGCCCAAGAGAGAACACACCTTGAATGTATGTTCGTCCATCTGGTAAGTTGTGTACATGCTGGCACGCTTTATTTCTTCCTGGAATCTACATGTTTTGGGCTTTTGTTAAACTCTTATATGATGTTTGTAGCACCTTATGTTGAGGTAGGTCGTAACATAGCAAACGTATCTAAAATTAATGATGGCATGGAAATCCTTATTTTTTCCCACATTTGTTCTTGGGTTGTTGATAACCCACAAGTATAGGGGATCGCAACAGTTTTCGAGGTTAGAGTATTCAACCCAAATTTATTGATTCGACACAAGGGGAGCCAAAGAATATTCTCAAGTATTAGCAGCTGAGTTGTCAATTCAACCACACCTGGAAACTTAATATCTGCAACAAAGTGTTTAGTAGCAAAGTAATATGATAGTAGTGGTAACGGTGGTAAAAGGTAACAGTAGCAAAAGTAATATTTTTGGTGTTTTGTAGATGATAACAATAGCAACGGAAAAGTAAATAAGCGAAGAACAATATATGGAAAGCTCGTAGGCAATGGATCGGTGATAGAGAATTATGCCGGATGCGAATCATCATGTAACAGTCATAACCTAGGGTGATACAGAACTAGCTCCAATTCATCAATGTAATGTAGGCATGTATTCCGAATATGGTCATACATGCTTATGGAAAAGAACTTGCATGACATCTTTTGTCCTATCCTCCTGTGGCAGCGGGGTCCTATTGGAAACTAAGGGATATTAAGGCCTCCTTTTAATAGAGTACCGGACCAAAGCATTAGCACTTAGTGAATACATGAACTCCTCAAACTACGGTCATCATCGGGAAGTGTCCCGACCATTGTCACTCCGAGGTTGTCAGATCATAACACGTAGTACGTGACTATAGCTTGCACCATCGGATCAAGAACACAAATATATTCATGAAAAAAATAATAGGTTCAGATATGAAATCATGGCACTCGGGCCCTAGTGACAAGCATTAAGCATAGCAAAGTCATAGCAACATCAATCTCAGAACATAGTGGATACTAGGGATCAAACTCTAACAAAACTAACTAAATTACATGATAAATCTCATCCAACCCATCACCGTCCAGCAAGCCTACGATGGAATTACTCACGCACGGCGGTGAGCATCATGAAATTGGTGATGGAGGATGGTTGATGATGATGATGGCGACGGATTCCCCTCTCCAGAGCCCCGAACGAACTCCAGATCAGCACCCCCCGAGAGAGTTTAGGGCTTGGCAGCAACTCCGTATCGTAAAATGCGATGAATCCTTCTCCCTGATTTTTCTCTCCTCGGAAGTGAATATATGGAGTCAAGGTTGAGGTCGGTGGAGCATCAGGGGGCCCACGAGGCAGGGGGCGCGCCCAGGGGGGTAGGGCGCGCCCCCACCCTCGTGGACAGGTGGAGCCCCCCTGACGTGGGTCTTCCTTCCAGTATTTTTTATATATTCCAAAATAATTCTCCGTTGATTTTCATGTCATTCCGAGAACTTTTATTTCTGCACAAAAATAACACTATGGCAATTCTGCTGAAAACAGCGTCAGTCAGGGTTGGTTCCATTCAAATCATGCAAGTTAGAGTTCAAAACAAGGGAAAAAGTGTTTGGAAAAGTAGATACGACGGAGACAACTACATGATATTTCACATGGCAACTGCATAACATTTAACATGGCAAATGCAGTTCATTTAACATGGCAAATGCAGTTTTGTCTCACATGTCAACTACATATCATTTCACATGGCAACTATAGTTCATTACACATGGCAACTACAGTTCAACACACATGGCAACTATAGTTGATTTCACATGGAAACTACAGATCATGCTTATAATGTACTCATTGGCTATTTTCAATAGGTCAGCAAGTCAAAAAGTTGGCAATTGCATTGCATTCTACATGGCACCTACTATCTTCATGCTTGTGCAAATAAGACAGTAAGATAATCCACTTACTTGTTAAAAATCTTGTTGGTATATATCTTGCTCATCTGCCTCTCCGTCGATAAATATGTTAGCAATTTAGGCTGCTTGAGCGCGGTGTTTGCTTCTTGTTGTAGCTCAGATCCTAGTATTTTCTATTGCAAAGTTGTGTACTGCTTGGCAAACTACAACAATGAGTTGTCAGGGCTCAGGTACCGCTTCAAAACAGCATTGAACCCCTAACTGCACTGAGTAGTCTGCAGAAATGGGAAGAAGCACTGCATGAAGTAGGCCGGCACCCAGTACATTCGCTTCTCCCACAGGCTAGTAAGTGTATCATTGTCTTGGACTTCGTATGTTTCAATCATAACCGTCCAGCTCCATTCAAACTCCTCCACCGTCAAGCTGTGGTCCACGCACAAGTTGAATGCCTTGTTTAGCTCTGGACGATCAGCAAAGAATGGTCCTAGTGTCTCCTCAGCCTTCTTAATAATATGCCACCTCCAGTGCATGTGCACTACCAACGGAAAGACCTCCCCTATGCCTGCATGCATCCTAGCAAGTCCACCCATGCACTCCAAGAAGGTTTTGAATAACCAAGTGTAACCATCCATATCTTCGTTCCAAACGAGTCCACAACCGAACTACAATGACTGATTGTGGTTATTTATTCCTATGAATGGAGCGCAGGGCATCTTGTACATATTAGTGAGATATGTCGCGTCGAATGAAATGCAACCACAGAAATGTTTGTAGGATCTTCTTGCAGCACCATCCACCCAATACATGTTTCTGACACGGTCCTCATCGTCCAATCTTATCCTATAGAAGAAATCAACATCTGCTTTTGCTTTCTCTTTGAAGTAGGCTATTGTGTCTTCTATGTCAGCCAGCCTGCTCTCTCTATGGTACTTTGCCTTTAGGTTTGTGACGTCTGCTGGTATGTAGGGCATGCTACTCAGTCTACCATCTCTGCTGTGGATCTGGGATAGTATTTGGACCATTCTTCACTACAAAAAAAGACACATCCGTGACATTTTGGGTTGAACGGAAAAATTTTCTGTCATACATATGACACTTCTATGACGATAATTGTGACAAAACCCGGTATCATCATAGATGTGGTGGGATCCTACTTCTATGACAAAAAATCATGACAGAAAATGGGCTTTTCGTCCTGGGCAGGCCGGAGACGCAGCTGCATGACATTCTTTGGGTTGTCCATGACGGAAAAAACCATGGTAGAAGCGAGGGCGAGGAAAATTTCGGGGAGTTCCCGGTTACGGTGGGAGGTCGGGGGCCGAGCGATGCGCATTTCTCTCGTACACGTACGCGCGTGTGTGCGAGGTGTTGGCTCTAACTGAACCCGAGCGAGGCGTTGGGCTCTAACTGAACCCGAGCGATTGCACTGCAGGCTACGCATTACTGAACTCGAGCAATCGATCGATGGCTGTTAACTGAACCCGATCGAGCGATTCCTTCACTACTGCTACTAACTGAAGCCGATCGATGCTGTCTCTGGGATGAACAGTGAGCGTTGCGGGGGGGGGGGGGTTGGATGAACAGTGAGCGGTGGCATTGCCTCTGGATGAACATGACCCCATGGTGTGGTGGAGGGCTGGATGAACAGTAGACGGTGGAGGGGTGCCCGTGGAGGGGTTGTTGAACAGGACCCCGTGGTGTGGAGGGCAGGATGAACAGTAGATGGTGGAGGGGTGGTTGAACAGTAGCCGATGGAGTAGCGCGCGGTGGAGGCTGGATGAACAGGAGCCCATGGAGGCTGAGGAGGTCGACGGTAGCCCGTGGAGGCTGGAGGAGGTCGACGGTGGAGATGAACAGTATCCCGTGGAGTCCCGTTTTGCGGTACGCCACACCCCTCCCGATGAACAGGACCCCTGTTTGGACCGTAGGAGGTCCGTTTCGTCCGTTTTGCGGTATGTCACACCCCTCCCGATCAACAGGACCCCCATTTCGACCGTAGGAGGTCCGTTTCGTCCATTTTGCGGTACGCCACACCCCTCCCGATCAACAAGACCCCCGTTTCGACCGTAGGAGGTCCGTTTCGTCCGTTTTGTGGTACGCCACACCCCTCCCTATCAACAGGACCCCCGTTTCGACCGTAGGAGGTCCGTTTCCTCCGTTTTGCGGTACGCCAGGCCTCGTTTCCATCGCCTGTTCCGTCCAAGCCCTCCCTATGAACACGACCATGCATTCCGTTTCGACCCAGCCGGTTGGCTCCCACGCGTTCCGTTGCCTCCCGATGAACACGACGCATTCCGTTGCCTCCTCATGAACACGACGCATTCTGTTGCCTCCCCATGAACACGACGACGACGCTGTTTCTCCGTTCCGACCCAGCCATGTACATGAGCCCTGGCCGTACGTATGCGCGAGTAGGTGTTCGAGACCCCTCCCGTATGTACACATACGTGGCCGTATTTTCTTTCTTGCACCCTGGCCGCTGTACGTACGTGTACATGCTACGTGCGCGCCTCTACTACGACACGTACGCGCCTCTACTACGACACGTGCGCGCCTCTACATCCACCAGTATATATGTACGTACACGTTCGCGACCAGAATGACAACGCTACATACGCTTCGACCAGGTGGGTCCCGACTGTCAGGCACTTCCTTGCCTACGAAGATGTAGCTGGTGGGTCGTTGTTTTTTTGCCCGGATGCACTTCCTTGCGTGCGAAGATGTAGCTGGTGGGTCCCAACAGTCAGGGGAAACATTTTTTCGCGAAATACAGTGGCCCGTCCAGTGGGTCCCAGCTGTCAGGTGGAGGAATAATTATTTTGCGCGTAATAAGGAGGCACTTCCTTGTTGCGGCCATGGACCCAGCTATCAGCCTCTCCACGTACAGTCCACGTCCGATGGAAGCCATTCCTTGACCACGTTGACCACACCGCGCCGAGAGCACCAGGGCGGTGGACGGCGGTGAGGCCTAGGAAGGGGACGACACGGAGTCGGGGAAGACGTGACAGTGGATGCCCATGCATAGAGGAGTATGAGGGTTCACTCGTTCGGCTGCGGTGTGAGGCTGTCGTCGCCGCAGAATAACAGGGGGTGTGGGTGCGTAGAGGGATGGCCTGGCCAGCGATGGGAGTAGTAGGGGGCGGTGAGGCCTGCGCGACATCACAGCCGGCCACGGGCGGCAGGAGCAGGCGGCACGACCGGAACTGCTTTGGGCGGCTGGAGCAAGAAGACCAGAGGTTGAAAAAGCACTATGGCTGTTGGATGGACATCGTACGGTCACTGGAGCTAGAATCGTTCATATATTGACTAAAGTTGACAAAGGCCTCCATCCCAGTCAACTTAGTAGGACCACAAGTTAGCCTCCCACCAAGGTGGGTCCCAGCTAGCAGGGGGTATTCATTTTTTTGTGCATAATAAGGAGGCACTTCCGGTGGGTCCAAGCCGATAGCGAGGGGAGCGTTTTTTTCATGAAATACGGTGGCCCGTCCTGTGGGTCCCAGCAGTCAGGGGGAAACGTTTTTTTCATGAATTACTGGTGGCCCGTCCGGTGGGTCCCTGCTGTTAGGTGGAGGAATAATTATTTTCCGCGTAATAAGGAGGCACTTCCTTGCGGCTGCCATGGACCCAGCTGTCAGCCTCTCCACGTACAATACTCTTCCGATGGAAATCGGTCGTTGACCACATTGACCACGCCGCGTCGAGAGCACCACGGCGGTGGACGACGACGAGGCCTAGGAAGGGGACGACACGGAGCCGGGGAAGACGCGGCAGTGGAAGCCCGCGCGGAGAGGAGTACGAGGGTTCACCGGTTCGGCTACGGTGTGAGGCTGTCGTCGCCGCAGAATAACAGGGGGTGTGGGTGAGTAGAGGGATGCCCTAGCCAGCGGTGAGAGTAGTAGGGGGCGCCGAGGCCTGCGCGGCAGCACAGCCGGCCACGGGAGGCGTGAGTAGGCGGTCCCGCCGGCGCTGCTTTGGCGGCTGGAGCAAGAAGATCAGAGATTGAAGAAACACGACGGCCGTTGGATTGACATCCAACTGTTACGTCTGCTAGAATCATTTGTTGACGTATATAATAACTAAAAAAATCTTGCATACGCGTCAACTAAACAGGCCCACAAGTCAGACCACTCCCTCTTTTTTTAATAATTTATATATAGCTCATGGCAACTTCTTATGCAATTTATTGCAGTCGTTTTTTTGGTTGGCCAGGGCCAATTTCGCATATTTCTATGGGTTCCAAACTATTTTTAATACCGAAATGTCGAGCCAAATTTAAAGTACTTTGAAGATATATTTAAATTAGGTTAACGCCCAGTGAAATAGGAATATGAAAATGTGAAAAAATTCAGAAATTATAAAGTAATTGCCGATTTTTCATCTGTTTTTATATTTACAACCCATTTCATATTCGGAACTGCTCCATGAACGATACTTATGCCCGACGTATGCACGACATTTAAATCCGGCGGCCAGTGCTGTTTCGATGATACGCATGTGCGGCCTGATTTTAATCATCGTCTGTGAGTCGTCCATTTCTATCGTCTGTATAGCACTACTCTTTCATATTACTTTCAAGATTTGCACGCGTCTTGAAAGAGTTGCAGCCCATCAGGGCGTAGAAAAATAAGTAGGCCTGGATTGGGTATTCTTCAGAAAAAATAAACTAGGATCATTTTCACAAAGAAAAAATAGCTGGGCTTGTCACATGGTGAACATAAAATATAAGTATGGGCTAGACGGGCCATAGCCCAGTTCAAACCCTGCTCCGTCTCAACAATACCAAACAAAAAAAATACTGCTTGAGTAGTTACGTCCCAGGTGTCAGCCGATCTTGTGCCGTTCTCTTGTCTATTGACTATATATGCTCACAATGTCGTGGTCCCAGATGTCAGGAAAACACTAGGAGGAAGCATTTTATTTTTCCATACGCTGATGTGGTGGGCCCCTACTGTCATCCTCTCCACGTACTTCTGCCGATTCCTGTTGTTTGTTGACCATGTTGACAACACGAGAGGGCGGCGTCGCGGCGAGCGCACCAAAGCGCGCGGAGGATGTCGGCGTTAATGATTTAGGAGACGGTGGGGCGGCGATGTGAGCGCTGAGGCGCAGCCAGCCGTGGGAGGCGGAAGCAGGCGGCCCCGCCGGCGCCGGTTTGGTTTTGGAGGCTGGAGGAAGACAGGACTGAAGAAACACGACAGACTGTAAAAGCAGCATGAGTACTTAACAACCTTAACTGAAACCAGCAGGGGCACTTAACAACCAAAGCTGAAAGCAGTATGAGTACTTATACAGGTTCAACCGTACAAAGCACGCCTCAAACAGTCCTACTTTGCCTACAGTTAACCAAGGGTGAGGCCGCCAAGCCCCAAGACAAGGCCCAGGCGCCACCCCGCGCATCCACAACCTTCTGAAAGCGGCTTCATCTCGCAACGTGGTCAATAAACAGGATATTCGCTTTAGAGCCATGGAAAAGCATGAACATAATCTTCTGTCCTATTCTCCAAGATGGACGGGCCTTCATTATTTGAGACCACCCATGAATAAGTATCTTTTCACCTCTAAGGGGAATTGAGTAGGTCGACATAAACATCATGTTGTGACCAAGCACAAGTGTGACCCGACCATGGTCAGGCATCTGTATAGGAACAATAGAACTCGACAGTTCCTGTTTCAAGAAGATCACAGCTGTAAAACTGTGTATAAGCAATAGTTTATGAACAACATATATAACAGAAAATAGCTCGTACCATAAGTTTCTCGACATAGTTGGACCTATTCAACGAGTGCAGCAGTGGCACACATATCCCACGCGGCCTTCCACCATTGAAACGCCCCACAAGGACCTCAAGACGATCAATAAAGTGTAGGAACTTGTGGATGTCGATCCAGTCAACTTCAGTGCCATTAGTAATAGCCGAGTTATTACAGAGTAACAAACGAGCAGATTGCTTAACTCTGAAAAAACCTACACGTGCCACCAATTATAAGAAAATATTAGTTAGAAGTAGCATCTTCGTGAGAGATTCGTTGCTACTTCTAAAGTTAAATTGTGATTTGTTAGATAGAATAGGTGGATTAAGAAGTAATCGAGGCAACAAGCAAGAACTAGATACAAAACTAACATGGATGAACAATTGGAATGACGTCGGGGTGGAAGATCGCAGTGAAGATGAGACCAGGTTCTGCTATTTCCATCAACATTCGTGCGCCAACTTTCAGTCTGTAACACTTGAGAAAGTTTATCCAAGTTTGGCCATAAAAAAGCAGCGATCTTCTTGGTTCATGAACCCAACTCGGAACTTATATCCATGGCTTGTCTTCACTGTGACCATTAAACTAGTGTATTCAGTTATAGCAAGGCCGGGCATCTTGAGTACATGTGTTCTGGCAGAGCAAATAATACACTGCAGGAAAAAAAAATGAGAACACAACATGTTCAAAAAAACCCACCCTCCCGGTTAGAAAAGAGGATTCTAGGAACATACTGTGCGCGTTTCAAAATGTTGTGTTAGGATGAGAAGGAACAAGTGTGGCGTCTCGCCGAGGGCGCAGAAACCTGTAGGGTACTCGCACTTTGGGCACTGCAAATGAAACACACTAGATTCAGTAGGAAGAAAAATGCATCAACGGCGGCGACTGCCATCCTAGCATTACCTGCGACCAGGGGACTTGGATTTATCGGGGATGGATGAAGAATTCGTACCTGGTTCTCCATGAGAAAACCCTATGCAATCGCCGAGAGGGGGTTTTCTCTGAACAAGCAGACGAGGGAGAAGGGGATTCAAGCCCAGTGAAATATTGCCACTTCGTCCGTCCATCTTACTTCTAAAGCTAGAAAGGGGGTGGGGGGTTGTGCTTTGACGTCTCATTGGGCATTACTGCGGTGCTACGACCGGGGTGTGTCTACCATGAAGTTGTGCACTCTAATTTGTGCATATGGCACGTGGACCCTGTTGCCGGTTGCCCCACATATCAGCGAAAGGAAGTAGAAAGATAGGAGTAACTAGTTACACATAAATATATATTTTGACAGAGAGATACTCCCTCTGTAAAGAAATATACAAATCTTTTATATCAGAGGCTCACCTTGCCGAGAAATATACTCCCTCTGCAACGCACATGCATTATGGGGGTTCAGCTTTTTTTATGGGGGTTCAGCTGAGAATATAATACTCAGATAGGCTCATGGTTCTGGACTTTGGGCCACAGGACGACCCTGCATGTTAGGGGGCCCATGTGTTGGAATAAAGCACGACAGCTGTTGGAATGAAATCGAACGACAGTTCCTAACCAGCAATCAGAGTTGCAATTCTATCAACGATATACCATGTGATAAATAATACTGTCGTACTACTTATACACACATGACACTTGTTTCACCCTGCCAAATTATTACATCAAAATCTCTCGGAGGATAGATCAGTTCGGCAGTTGCGTGCTGCTACTGAAGAATTTCAGAGTTGATTTGGACTAGCCCTCCTTGCCGAGAAAGTTCGATTTTGACATCATCCCCTACCGCAATATACGATTTAGATTTTAACCTTGACCATCCTTTAGCATCAATCATCATGCGACCATCCTTTGTACTTATGGTATATTGAGCAGGTTCATTCACACCAAGGCTGCGCATGGTAAGAGAAACTTGGCCGCGGTCGCCCGGATTGTTGAATGACTCCCTTGTTGCTCTAGGAATTCTCTGTCTGCAAACAAGAAGACATACCCAAACAGTTAGATCAACACAGTGAATCATGTGAAACAACATGGAAAGAAAAATGAACGAAGCACTTGGGCGGCCAATGCTTACCAAGAAGGTGGACATGTCGGTTTTTGTAAGGACCTTGGTATATGAATTGCGAACTGCAGCCCAGTCTGTTGCCGGTGCAACTGCACGGGCCGGAGCAGATGCAAGTGCAAGTGTTGGTGCAGGTGCCGAAGCCGCCGCTGTTGCCGGAGATGGTGCTCCTTGTAGAGCTGGTGCCGGTGTCGATGCCCGATCCTCCGGTAGATCAGACTAATCCGCTGACGCGGTTGGTGCCCAATCCTCAGCTGGATCAGACTGAGCTGCTTCCGCTGTCAGTGCTAGAGCAACTGCCGGTGCTCGATCTGTGCGAGACAGCGGTGATCGTGTCTGGTCTTCTATGATCAGCTTTCTAACTTGACTAGGATCCGTGACCGTGATCCAGTCTTTTTCTTCATTTCTTTTAAACGCGAGAAGGACTAATTGTGGCGTTTTTGTTAAACCAAACTGCAGTTCATCATAGGGATTCGGCTTGTACTCAGACAACAGAGTGATCCAATTTTTTCCAGTAATATAAGTGATGGACAGTGCCTTCATTATTGACGCGACATAAGAAGTGAAACCTGCAAAAATAGCCATCGTAGAGCAAACCAAACGGTTTATTCTGTGATGAATGTCACATGGCAAAACCTGCATTGTAAAATTGCAGGAAAAGAAAGAAAACATGACATTAAATCAATAAGATTTAGACAGTAAATCAATAAGATTTACTTGATGTGACACGAGTGAATCCTTACCAGGAAATCACTATGTTGAAGTACTAAACAAAAGATTGATCATCCAACTACGCGTGGCATGCAGGGGCCCCGCCTACTCCCACAAGCAGGACAATCCAAAGGTCGTGACAAATCATATGGACCAAACATCCATGGGACTGGAAATCCTGGTGGGTGCAATAAACCCTGCAATGCATACAGATATTGGAGTGTAACCAAAATTGATAAATCGTCCTCACAAAAATATGATTTGGATACTTCAAAATATACAGACTGAATTGAGTGGACAGACATTAACATAGACCGTTCTCAGGACTGACCACACACCAAAAGCGGCAGTACTAATAAACAATACAGGGTTCACAAACACAAATCAAGTACTGAACAATAGTACTTACTACAGACAAGCAAAGTTGCACTAACTAAACTCTGCAGACTATTTCTTGCCACCGACCTATGGGATGAACCCCGCATAACTGACTAGGCCATGGACTTTGTGTGAGATGTCTACATGCACCATCACCATCTTGTCAACCTTGGAGAAGCTAACAGAGTGGTCTTTCCATGCATAAACATGATGATGAAGACATGCCGCATCAAATTTGTTGGGAAGCTTTACAAGAACCACACCCTTCGTAATCGAAGGCATAGCCAGGAAATTGTTGTGGTCAAGTACAGCCTCGAGAACACACCTGACAACAATGCTACAGGAAAACACTAGTTCAGGACACGTGGCGACAAGGACACACCAGCTGGATAGTTCAGCAGTAGAACTCATCATTAGGTCTTCCAGTTCACACGGCATGACTTGGAGAACTTCATCTCCACCGCGGACCTGGTTCTAATTCAAACAGAAACCATATTTTATTACTACCTCCGTTCAGAAATATAAGATGATTTTCGATATTATACTCCATATATGACTACATATACGCACAGAAATGAGTGAACAAAGACACTAGAACATGTATTAAGTCACATTTTAGTATTAGATACATCCGTATCTAGACAAATCTAAGACAAGAAATTTGGGACAGAGGGAGTAGTTGAAAGTAATTTATAAGAAATCAGTGTCAACCTCTCACATGTTTTGGTCAAAAGAGGAATTTAGAATCGTCATTTGGCACACTAAAATCACATGCAAGATCATCCAGAAAGTTGTACTACCAGTACTAGTACTGCGTGTTAGATGAAAAAACACGATCAAGATCGAGAAAAAGATCATCAACAAGAGACATTACCTGGACTTGCTTAATGAGGGATCCCGGAGAGGGGGGCTTGGACAGGGCGATGGCTTTGAGCTTGTCTGCGGTAGTCTCGGCGGGGTGCTTGCGCTTCTTCGTACCATGAGCCTCGAAGGTTTTGGCCAGAGCCATAGACATCACGTCGGCCGGTGCTCCGGCGTCCATCCAAGAGAGGAAGCTGAGAGAGAAGAGTGAAAGGAGGAACGAGATGAGGGAGAAGTGAAGCGAGTGGGGTTTTTCTTCAAGAGAGGAAGCTGAGAGAGAAGAGTGAAATGATGGTTGCTTCGTCCGTCCAACTTACTGCTGGAAAGGAGGGGGTTTTGTGATTTCACGGCTCATTGGGCATTACTACGGCGGTTCGATCAGGGTAGTCTACCGTCACTCTACTACGGAGTAATTTAGTGCATGGCTGGTGGACCCAGGTGCTGGCTGTCCCACACGTCGGCGAAAGTGAGTAATTTAGTGCATGGCTAGAGGAGGATCCACACGGTAGAGTGTGTCCACTGTTTTTCTGAAGAAAAAAATGATTACAACAAGCGTTTCCACTCTTACAACGGAGGAGTGCGAAACACGGCAGCCACTTGAACATACACAGTGCTCCTACTACTAGGCATGTGTTGTGGTTCATACGTCAGTACTACACAATCTTGTTGCTAGTGTAGTAAGATATGACGATAACAAATGATGTTGTGCACATGTCAACTACTCCTATATGTAACATAGTACCGCTTTTTCGACTGTCGGGTCGAGAATGAACGGTGAGATCAATGTTAACAGAACTAGGTCCACAGCGCACGGAGAGTACGGTGCTATAGTACTCCATGAAACATGAACCATATGAAGCACGAATAGTGTTAGGTAGGGTATATGAAGGGTGCACGGGATGGGAGCAAAAGTTCCCTTCTCGGCCCACTTTTGGGTGTTTGGCAGAGTGCATGAAGGGTGCATGAGTCCACACTAGTAGGTTGACAAAAATACACGAAGAGGAAACAACTATATTGAGATGAGAATGCAACCAAACACACCCACACGCTTTGTGCTACAGTGACCGATCTGCACCGTCCGAGTTTGATCCAACGGTCATGTTGCGCTGAGACATGGACATGCCCATGCTGAGGGCGCCTAAACACCACCAAGGCGCACGACGTTGGTGATGCAGGGTGCAACCGCCTGCTCCCGGTTGACGGGAGCCAGTGTCAGGCGCCTCACCTCGGACTCCGTGATCTGCTGCGCCGCCATGGCACTAGGTAGAAGCAATGGGGAGAGGAAGCAAAGGGGGCGAAACGGCTGAAAGGCAATGAAATCTACGGGAAGGCGTAGGGAGCAGGGAATCTTTTGGTTTTCACCACGGTAAAACACCAGCTGACGACTTCTCACATCAGGGAGCAGTGGGTTTTTACAGGCGGAGTCATCGTGACTAATTGCTGTCGCGCCTGCTCCCATCAATCAAAAAATTAAAAATCCTGCCGCGCCTGCTCCCCTCAATAAAAAAATTAAAAATCCTGCCGTACCCAAACACCAGAGCAACGCCGCGGTGGATATTTAAATTTACCTGCCAACAAGTAGATAAAAAAGGGGTGAAAAAACAAATGTGGCGGTGGCCTAGCTAATCGGTCGAACTAGCCCAACTAGCTAGCCACCGTGCTTCACTGATGTACTCGGTGGGAAAGGTGGTCTTTCGTGATTTGACAACTCATTTACTTGCTTCGGTGCTACGACCGAGGAGGACCCAGAAAACGCGCGGTAGGGCGTCCCACATTAGGAAGAATATATGCATGCACCACCCGGGAGGACCCCGAAACCGTGCGGTAGGGTGTGCCACGTCTCAGCACGGAGGAAAAATGTGCGTGTAAAAATATACTGTATCAGACGTAGTACCTATGGTTCGACCTCGGGACCCAGCCAGTCGGTCGAAAACACCCCACTAGCCACACAGCTTCATCATGCAAACGCGGCACGGAGGATAGATGTGGTTAGCTCCGTCTCGACCAGCCGCAACGTCTCTTGTTCTAGGCGATTCTTCTATTTTCCAAGTTTTTTTTTGTTGTAATAACACCACAGCAAGCTAGCACCACTCTTCGTGTGTGCCCGTGCAAAGGTTAGACGATGAAGAGAAGAGAGATTGAGATCGCAGACCTAGGACCCACCAGTAAGTGAGACAACGGCCATGCACGTGTTGACGAGGCACTCCCTCTACTCTACTCAACGCAAGTACTGTATAAAATCAAGTTATGGGACAAAGCCAACAACCGTTCATTTTTTCAGGCTATCGACTTACGCTTTGTAGTCCAGGTTGCCAGTTCGAATCTCGTCTTTCAGATTTGGTAGTTTTAGGTCCAAATTTGATTAATGACAAGTGGGACCCCCATGTGTTGTTCCGATATTTCAGTGTAGGATGGTTTTTTTGAACAAACACTTTGCGCGGTTAGACAAGTAACGGCACGAGTTACACGTTTTTTGCAAGTTTACGAACAAAAATGACAGCGGCATAGAATATCACATCCACCCCGCAGCTTAGATACTATGGTGATACGAGTTTTTACACCGTTGGAAGTGAGATCCAATGGCTTGGGAGTAGTCTTTGTAATTAGGCACAATTTCCAAACTCTCCAAAGGTTTTTTTGCAAATAAAACATTCAGGCCTCGTGTGTGCCGCTGCATCTTTGATCCAACGGCTCCCTGGTGCTCATATTAGGTGCCCCCCGTAGCTTAATTACCCGCTATGGTGATATGAGCATCTAGGTCGTATGATCAGTGATCAGATGGCACATGCGTAGTACTTGTACTTTCTGCGCATTTCCCAAACTCTATCAGCCGCATATTGCAAAAACATTCAAACCTCCTACTGTGGGCCGTTAGATCTCAGTGAACTCGTATCACCATAGAATCTACGGTGCGGGAGCACCTCATACTCTCCCGTGCGATAAAACATAAGGTGCTATCACAGCTTGGATGCTACGGTGATACGAGCTTGAAGGTCATTTGATCTGAGATCCAATGGCATCTGAGCAGTCTTTGTGCTTGTAAGCACTGGCTGAACTCTTTTGGGGCTTTTCTGCAAAAAACCATTCGAACCACCGAGGAGGTGTTGGGTCACAAATCCAACGCTTCCGAAGAGCTTGTATCACCAAAGCATCTAAGGTGTGGTAGCACATGATATTCTTACATATAGGAGAATATGATGTCCTCCTTCATCTTAGATGCTACGGTGATACGAGCTTCGAGGTCGTTGGATATGGGATCAAAGGGCATCTAAGTAGTTTTTGTACAAATTGTGTGCAATTCTCAAACTCATCAAGGTTTCCTGCAAAAATATTAAGACACATCATGTGAGCTGCTATATCTCAAATCTACAAGCTCCAAGCAACTCGTATCGGCATATAGCATCTAAGGTATGGGGGCACATGATATTCTCCCGGGGAGGAGGGGTGGGGGTGCACAACCAATCGGTGGTTGGGAGGGTGGGGACAAATATAATCTAAACAACCCTAAATAGAGCTCCACAATTTTATCTAAGGTCGAGGGGTTGACCCCCGACAATCATACCTCCGCCTAAACACAACATTTGCATGTACTGTAGTACTAGACTTAATATTCATGTTTCAGTTTCATGTTCATTTTAAATATTGAACTGAGGACCATGGATGTCTTACATTTTACTCCCTTCATTCCTAAACATTAGTCTTTTTAGAGGCTTCAAATGGACTGGCACATACGGATGTATATATACATATTTTAGAGTCTAGATTCACTCATTTTGCTCCGTATGTAGTCACTTGTTGAACTCTCTAAAAGACTAATATTTAGGAATAGAAGGAGTATTTTTGAGTTCATGTCATACATGCATGGTTTGGAAAAATAGATGCACTATAATTATTGGATTGTTGTTGTGTTCGTGCTTGTGTGTCTCTGTGTGTGTGTGTGTGGTCATATGCTTGATACATACAAAGTTTTCTCACCTCCATATTGTTCATCTTTTAAATTTGAATTTGCATTGGAAAACTTACTAGGGATACCATGAAATGTGAAATCCATGTTGAGATCACTATATCACAAACTCACTCTAATTCAACAACTCGTCATAAATCAATTACCATGTTGAGATTAGTATTTGCAAGGAAAATACGGGTATTGTAATACACATAGATTCATTCGGCAATTTAAAAGGTTCCTTTCGTATTCTGAATGGTAGGACCCAACGGCGTACCATCCAGACCTTGGCTCGTGTTGATCCTAAAAAAACCGGGCTCGTGTCCTTCGGTGGCGTGCGTGGTACACACATTAGGCAACCCCAACCAGTCCAGCCTCAACGTTTCAAGTCGAAATATCTGGCGGCCAGAATTCTAGCCCTAGGAAATTCCCCTCATGTCCCCGGTCCATAATGACTACCGATGAACAACGGAGGGATGTTTTAGTAACTATACAACGTTACCTACCGTGCCGAGCATGGTTCAATTCCCTCGGTCGCCGCTCGTCAAGGTCACCCATCAACTGCATTGCCTAGTACTACTGCTACTACTACACCAGGATGAGCACATAATTGAGCCTGTTTGTTCGTGCCTAATACTTGAGTTAATATATCAGGCAATGCACTGGTACGGAGGGATTATCCTTTTACTATGCATATATAACTTGTCTGAAGTCTAACTAAGCAAAATGTTTGACCAAATCCTTTCTTAAGAAATACAACAGGACAGATGTACGGCTTGAAAATTTATTGCATGATGTAGGTTATGATATTGTTTCGAATCCTGGATCTTATATTTCAGAAAATCCAAAAGTGAGCATTAATTCTTGAAACTAAGCATGGTCACGTAATATGGCACAAATATTACTTTGTAAGTTTTTCTTCAATTTGAGACAAGCTGCTTATGACAAGTTGCACAAATGAAGAGCCAAGGTATTTTGGAACAAAGACCTGTCACGTTAAGGCGAACGCTTGCACTATTGAAACCATGGGCATTTATGTGCCGCCACGAGTCCCCGCTTCTCATTGGCAGGTGCCGTCCGAGCAAGGGTGTGAGTCGACAGGAGGCGTGCGAGCAGACCGCTGCACCGGCTGTCAGGGAGGTGTGCGAGCAGACCGCTGTGCAGGCTCACCGGGAGGTGAGCCCTTTGACCAGGCTCCGCCGCCCACCATCGTCCTAACTGCTCCCACTTTTAATGTCGCCGGTGCCGCAGTTTAAAATCAACCCCGCACTACCCGGTATCGCTACAATCCTCTCTCTTCCTCTCCGATTCTCCTGTCGTCTACCTCCAACTAGCCTGACCTAAACGTACGCCATGCCGCATCACGATGGTCTGCCCTTAGTGTTCCAGTTTCCTGAGGAAGACACCCAGCCGGAGTCTCAAGAACATAAGGCGCTTTGGGACGAGCTTGAACTGGCCTTTTGGGAAGATGCCGCGCCTGTCCCCGCTCCCGTTCCGCCTCCCGTCGCCCCGACTGTGCCAGCGCCCATCCCCATGGCATTGATGGGCTGGGAGCCGCACATTGTCACCGAGCTTGATCCCATGGGGTTCCACGAGGTCCCCGCCAACTTTCACGTGCCCGTGCACCGGCTAGTGCATGCGCCTACGCGTGCACTGATGCGCATGCCCGTGCCGGTGCCCGTGCACCTGCCAACGCATGCGCCTGCGCGTGTACTGACGTGCGCACTCGTGCCGGTGCCCATGCACATGAATGTCTCCGCCGCGCCGTTGACAGTGCCTGTCCCCGCGCGGGTGCCAGTGCCCCCCTCAGTGGCATGGATGGCCGCCGTCGACAGCTTCCTTGCACCAACGCCAGTCGCCTCCTCCCGCCAGTTGACTCGCTCTGAAGTCCAGAACATTTTGGCCTTCCTTGAAGCTAGGCCAACGTCGAGGAGTTCGCCAACAACGGCGCAAGACGCTGCCGTCGCGGTCGGTTAGTGGCCCGACGACACAAAGAGCACGACAGAGGAGCCGCCTCCCACCGCGAGACGCCCCTGCCGCCGCCGCGTAATCTAAATTTGCCATGAAAAACGTTCGGATTGCCATGCTTAAAATCCGAACGTTTATCATTTCCGTTTATTTTATATCGGTCGTCGTATAATTTAAAGTCGGAGTCAGACTGAATGAAATGTATGGTTTGATCGATTGAATGTTCTGCTAGAGCCGTACCAAATTAAATATAAAACGTCATCAAGCCACATGTATTCCTTGTCATCCAACGACCTAGACTGCTTCAATGTCGAGCGCTCAACACGTTTAGCGTGCAGTTAATTTCATGCCAAAAATAGTGCTAATCACATGACAACACGCAAATAATATCCTAGTAGTTAATATCCGCATGCACTTAATATACTTCCAAATTAACGTGAATTGCACGTACACACTGGTGCTGCTAGTACGTGAAACTGGTGCCGTAACTTGTGAACGCGTCCAGATATGGTCAACGGCAACATCGCCTGCGAGTTCTTCCTGTTTGCCCGTGCGTCTAAACGCAGAAGGGGAGGAGAGAGAGAGAGCACACATGGAACCCACCAGTAAGTGAAGGCGAATAGTACTTAAAATAATATTACATGTTATCCATTAATTGGGCTATGGTAATATAAAAACATTATGTGAACAAAGGGGGTACAACAAACATTGCTATTCTACGTATGTTGCCTATTAACGTGCGGCTTGAAGGCCCGGTCGCATGTTCGATCCTCGTCCTTTTTTTTTAGTTTGTATATGGGTCCAAATTTGTTTCATGACATGTGGGCCCCTCGGTGTGTAGTTTGTAGCACTTTAATTTGTGGGTCGAAATTTGCTCCATTCCAAGTGGACTATCGGTGTGTAGTTTTGTAGCTTATTTATAATAATTAAAAAGAACAACATAGTTTTTTCAATAATACCATGGTGTGATGTTGAAGGCGAGAAAGGACATGCGAGAGAGCGATGACCGAGCCAGAGGGAAATCAACTAGGGGAGTTGCATGGGTTGCAACGGTGTTTGGAGTAGTTGTGGGCCGAATGCTACGAAAATATAATCTAAACCGATCGGAATAAATGCCTACACAAATTAATCCAAGGTTGGAGTGCCCCTCGCAATGTAAATAGCTCCGGCTTTGCGAGGGATGGAGAGGTAGTAGCTTCAACACGTGGAAGATACGGTGTGAGAAAGCGAGGTCAATCGAGAGACATATAGATAGAGAGACAAAGTGTGGTCCGACATTCATTGAACAAATATATATGCTCTGGAGAGATATTGTCCGATTGAGCTTTTTGGCAAGGGTGAGGGCTGTAAGATAGAGCTTGAGCGATGATCCAGTCACAGACGTGTAGATATATTTTGTGCGTGGGAGGAAGCAAGGTCAACCGATCACATAGGGTCGTCGTGCGATCGAAAGAGTGAGACGGGTTGGAGAGAGTGACCTAGATAGACGATGTGCGTGAGAGAGTATACAATGTGAATAGGTCGAATTGGGCTCAAACATGGTGATATATCGTTTTTGTCCAAGAAAGAGCGGGGTCAATCGAGACATATGGAGAGAGAGAGAGAGATTGAGTGAGCGTGGCCCACCATGAGGTCAAAAGAGTGGCGGCGGCTTGGATGGACTGAACTAGATAGACAATCTGCGTGAGAGAGTATAGAGTGTGTCGATCGAGTCCCGAACAGGGAGATATATCATTTGTGTGTGAAAGAAAATTAGGCTAAATGAGACTCAGATAAAGAGAGCGAGATTGAGCGAGTGTGGCCCGCCGTGCGGATGAAAGAGTGAGACAGTCTCGGGGGAGTGACCTAGATATACAACATGCGTGCGTGTGCACGAGAGGTTGGGGGGGGGGCTAGATAGGCAATGCATGTATTTAGCGCGAGAGGGTGAGAGGGAGAGGGGGGGGAGAGAGAGCTCGGCATGGGGTGCAATGGCAGGTGTGTGAGGTAAATACATTTGGTAACCGAGTGGAAAAAGGGGTTGTGTAGTTGAGAGACTTAGAGATCGAAACATGGAGAGAAAGAATGAACGTGTGTTGGAAACCGATAGCTTCCTAAGGTGGTTAGGAGAGGAAGATTGACCGATATAGGAAGTATGTAGCGTTTGTGCGGGGGGTTGTGGGGGGGGGGGGGGGCTAAAAACAACATTTGAATGTACATAGTACGAGACTTAATATCGATGTTTCAATTCGGTGTACATTGTAAGATTTGAACCGAGGACCAGGCATACGGGTAATTATTTCGAATTCGTGCCATACTAAGTTTCGAAAAGTTGACATTGACTCAGTTTGTTGTGCTATTTTGTAGGTCATATGTTTGAATCCATCCAAAAGTTTTCTCACTACCATGGTGTTCATCATATACATATGAATTTGTATTAAAAAAGTAGCATGGATACAGTGAAATGCGAAATCCACGTTAGAATTGGAGATCGCTACGTGACACACACTCTAATTCAAATAACTAACTACGTGACACACACTCTAATTCAAATAACTAATTATGTGACACACACTCTAATCCAGGTTAGCGTGGGTACCGTTTCGATTTTTTTTTCAAATAACTCCTCATTAATTAATTTATAGTACTCCCTTTGTTCACTTTTATAAGACCTTGAAGACATTTCAGACAATGTGCAAAACAGTTCATTTTAAGTTGTCTGAAACGACTTACAAAAGTGAACGGATGGAGTATCTCGTTTCGAATGACTAATTATTGCAAGGAAAACACGGGCATGGTAATACATACAGATTCGTTTGCAAATGAAAGAAGATTCGTTTGCATTCTCAAATGTAGGCGCACCAGGCAGACCAGGGTTGTGTCGGGGTGGACGCTGCTTCGGTGCCTTAAGGGCAACTGCCTTTGGGTCACTGACATGTAGGCCAGCCACCTGTTGGGCCCACATGTCATGGACACAAAGGCAGGTGCCTTAAGGCACCGAAGCATAGTCCTGTCGGGGTGGTCGCGTGTGTCGGACGGACACGTAGCACCCAGCCACCCCTCCCCCCCAAAAAAGGACGATGACAATATAAGTTCACGCTTCCACGTTTCGGATTGAAATATCTGGCGGCCCCAATTCCAGCCCTGCAAAATCTCTCTTCTCCACCGTCCCCTTCCGCGCCCTGATTTTGCTCAAATCCCTAATTCGCCGCCAACCCTCGAATCGCCCCTCATCTCGTCTCTTTCCCCACCGTTCCCCACCTCTGTGCCGGATGACGACGACGAAGACGACTGTCGCGCTTCACCACTGCACCAGAGCTACCTCATCTACGCCCTCGTCCACCGCACCGGGTGGTCCACCGACAACGTCGGCCGCCGCAACCGACGTGCCTCGTAGACACCGAGTTCCACCGCATCAGGTGCGCTTCACCAACGCCGTCTCCCAGCTCATCGGGGCTACTTCACTGAGCACATCATCGCACCTCCGCCGCCCGAGGCCGTTGGGGCTTCACCAACGGTCTCGTCCACCGCATCGTAGCACTCCGCTGCCACTCAAGATCTGCATCCGTGCGCGGCCAGCCAACGCCAGCGCATCACCCTCAACGGCTCTGAAGTGACCCGCACTCTAGCTAGGCGAGCATGCCCAAACGCCGGCTCGAACTAGGTATCCACACATCACTCCCTTGTGCACTGTTCCGACGATGTTTGGATATCCTTTCACTGCTCTCTTAGCTTACACGCCTATGCAACTCTGACTTTAACTCTTATTTCTTCTAGAGATATCATCTGAAACAAGCAAATCCATTTTTAGCGAAGCATGACGGCGCTACGGGATCTGGTACACATCCTACACACCCGTATAACCTTGTAAGTATCTGTCCTCCGGTACAACATCAAGGTTGATTCCTCTTATTTGATCAACCATTCACCGTGTCAAAAATGCAGAGGGGGATGCAAGGAGCACAAGGCCTGCACATCCAAGCAAGTGGTAACATGGACTTGTACATGGAACATCCCAAGCGCAAGCAGAGCTGCAGTGAGCCTGTACAATGAGCTAGCGTAAGTCCCTGCATTTCATTTAATTCGTACTGACATTCATGTATGATTTGTGTGCAGTGGCTGATCCACGAATTCAAGTTACCAGGGGCGAACATTTAACTTAAAAAATACGAAGGCACTTGCACTCCGGAAATCAACATAACCTTAGAAATGTGAAGCTACATGCACTTTGAAAACCAGCTAATGATCCAAAGTAGTTCAGATTATAAACACTAAATGATGCAAGCACCAAAAAACACAAAATGCAACATAGTGTACAAGGACTACAAACATGGTCTGTACCTGCTTGAATTATTCGTTCTCTGGCTGAAAATATCGAAGTGTAATTGCATGTATAACCAGTGCGCAAACTCCATATCAATATATATATCCTGCACAAGTATGCCAATAGTTTCAAACAACAGATTAGAAAAGTATTTATGCTATGTTGTCATGGTACAGGGACTTTCTGCTAGATGGCCTCGACGTTTCCTCAAGCTATGAAAATGCACTATAATTTGGTTGTCATCAATGCCTGCAAATCTCTGTCTCTCTCAACATATTAGATCATCATTAGACACTAAATCCTTCAATGAGCTTGCAAAATGCTTGTATTAGATCCCTCATTAGACACTATATGTTCATCACTAGGAGCATGTAAAATGTTTGCATCAAATCCTTCATTAGCAGTCTGTTCATTAGACACTTCAGGCTCAAGAACAACATGAGCTTGTATGTTTGCACCGGAAACTTGATTAGATACATCAGATTCAGTCAGTTCAGTATTGATTGGGGGAGTTATAAAATAAGTAGAAATTGGTTTCATTTTCTCATAGATTCCCTACATACAAGTAGTTTTACAACACCGTCAGGTTTAACTATTGGCCAGAAATTGAAGAGTTGAATTAGATATAATCAGGGATGTGATGTACCTGCTCGTTGCACATGCTACTCTTGCAAGCTGCGACTGTCCGTTTGCGCAAGCTCCATGCCATGCCCATGCTACCGCCGCTGCCTCCCACGCAGGCTACACCCAGGGTTGGATCTTCATCTTCTTGTCCGTCCTTTCGCTTGAAGCCCGGCGACCGCCCTCCAATGAGAGCACGAGGAAGTGCTGTGTCGATCTGTCCAGCGGCGGCTAGGTTAGGAGCGAACCAGACTGGAGGCTAGAGCGAATGAATTGGGATTTTTCCTGCTGTCGATCGATATGGGAGGCCCTTGTTTGGGACGCGAGCCTGCTATAGGGCCTGCCTTGCACTTATGTTATTGGCCCATCCAAATTGAAACATTTTCTTCATTTTTTACATTGCCTGCTCGTGCGTTGGGACGAACAAAACTAGCATGGGCCAACCTAGATGACTCAAACTAGGTGCACACTTTCCAGCCACCTGAGGCGGCTGCCCATACCAGCCCCTATGGTGGCGTCGCCCCTTTTTGCGTGTATGATTGGATAGTGAAAAATATTCTAGTGGCGCTTTTGATTTACCCACAGAATGGTTGAATTGCTTGTTTCCATGAACTGAGTTCGCCAATAATGTGAAGGATGCCAGTCTTTTCATCCTATTGTAGATTGCTTAGATCTCGATATGCCAAAAGTAATCGCATGAAATATACAGTAAAAGCCAGTGTGATGTGTTTGGCTACAACTAGTCTGACCACACGTCCTCGTATAACATATCAAGGACGCACCATCTTACCAGATTAACCATTCGACTGACCCATGCAGTGTGGGAAGAAAGAAGTATTGGGACAGCGTATCCAAGCAATTGATCCCATGGACTCCTTCGTACAACCTTGTAAGCGAAAAAGAAGTTGCAGTGTGCCTGTACAAAGAACTAGTGTAAGTTCAGTTACCTGCTTCTCGGTATTTTAGTTAGCCACTTATTGCAAAATTGTTCAATTACGTTGCTTGGCTTAATTTAGTTTGCTATTGATTACATAATGGCACAACCTGTTAATCATATTGTAGACTGTGCCTATCTATGTGTTTGATACTTACTGTTAAGAATTACCTGTTTGCCTTAACTTAAATATCTACTTGTTTGTTTAACTGCTTTGCTGCTGCAACAGTGGGTTACAATGATGTTAATAACTACTTTTCAGCATCCAATTGAAACTCTTTAATTCCTTGTTTGTTTAACTGGTTTGCTGTTATAACTCCCAGTTGAGATGTTTTGCTAACTTCAACTTTTCTGAATCCAATCGGAACTTTAATGGCAAAATAGGTTAGCCCAAGATCAAAGAGCGAGGTCCCCATGGACGTTGCATCATCCCACAACAGTGGCACCGGCCCAATCGTGCATTATGAATTGCCAACTGCTGATGCTCTAGAGGCTAAACTAGTGGTAGAAAGAGATTCTGCTTCTGCACTTAGAGATGAAGTTGACATGTTCAGGAAGCAAACAACACAATCACAAGTAGTACTCAAGACAACCATTAAATATTTGGTGGATTTCAAAACGAAGCAAGCTGAGACTGACCAGATTGTTAAGGTCCTGAAGGAAAAAAGGAAATTAAATTCCTACTTGGTAAATCATAGGTGAAATGTTCTTTCCATAGTTGACTAACCTTTGTGTTGTCTGTTCATGTAATCAATCAAACCATTTGTTTTAGAGATCATGTAATAATTGTTTTTTTGTTTTTTGGTTTGTAATTTTATTTGAGCACAAGTCTGTATTAATTGATAAGACTCGGAGACATTTCATTTGGATTGCTATGCCAGACCTACAAATATGCAAATCGGGCTGAATGTGCATTTAGCAATAGTAGTAGTATAGATGGACCATAAGTGGCACGCATCGGAAAGGGCCAAGATGCTGGCTAAAAAAGGATGCCGTTGTAGCCAAAAAAAGTACAGCGGCCTGGCTTATGTATGTTAGTTGATATTATTGATCCATATACTCTATAAGTGTTTATATGTCTGTTAGTTCTGTACATTCTTGGGTATTGAGTCGGTATTTGAATCTTGATACATCGCTTGTGTACATATCTAAATGGGAGTACACATTATGTTGCGTGTGACATTTGAATTGGACATGAAGTGTTCCAAATATTCGAATTCACCTTAAACTGGATTCTAGTTTCTGAATTTGAGTATCGGCATTTGTAAACCATATTCATATATGACAGTGGAATACATCTTTGTCGTCCTTTTGAAGATATATAAAAACACATGGAATGATTTATAAAGATTCATATAGGAATACAAAATGGATTCGAATTTAGTTGCTAGGGTAAACGTGGATGCTTATTGTCCCAAAATTCGAAAGAAGCAGCAAAATGTCCACTCCCACGTCGGCTGCCCGAAGCCAAGTGTTTGGGAGATGGAAATTACTGTCTACCCATTACAGGGACAATCCATCGGCCCGATTTCCACTGCTCTAAATAGGGGTAGGTTAGTAACTTCAATTAGACGTGACACGACCGCCTCTGAGCCCATTCCGACACGGTGGGCGTCAAACATGGGCGGAAAAACTCATTTGATTCAAGCTTGTCCGAAAGACCTCTGTTTCTCCCTCCATTTCCCATTCATACACGGTGGGCGGCAAAACAAACTCGACTCGGCTAAAATTGATGTAGGCAAATATTTTCAATAGGGGCAGGTTTGTAACTTCACTTAGACGTGACACAACCGCCCTACCTGCCAGCCTCGTTCATACACCATAGGTGCCAACCACCCTCTCCTCGCCCGAAATCGCTCTGGGCAATTATTGGCAAGATGCGAGATTACCGTCCTATCCCCAACCGACGAGACGTCCAAATTTTAAATGGGGGCTAAGTTCATAACTTTCCCATATTTCAGACAGGCCCGTCCCAAAAACATGGTTCCCCGTACCTCTCCCTCCATTTTCCCATTCATACACCGTCCGCGCTAGAACACCCCATCCCCACACCAGCCTCCGTCCGCCACCCCATCCATCGCCGCCGTCCTCCACCACATCCATCGCCACCGTCCTCCACCATGCCGGAGCACCTACCAAGACCGCGTTGTCCACTTCTAGAGATGGATGTTTCTCATCCACGGCGACAGACAATTAGCCTTGCATCGTGTCCTCTCGCTTCATCGGCGCCGTCGTCCTCTTTGCCTGGGCCGCTCACACGACCTTCTCTTCCACCGCAACGGGACTTATCCCCCGATGCACCCGTCTACCATCGCAGATCTGCTTCAACGCCACCGACAGCCATCGCACCCCCGATGCCTACACGACGCCGCAAGAGAGGTGGTACTTCATATCTCCTCAACTTTTTGATCTCAACCAGAAAATAGATCTTAACTTGGTTACTCTAATTTCTTTTCAGCTCTTAGAATTTAGTTCTTAGTTCGAAGCAAACAATGGATGCTAAATATCATTTCTCCGGTTTGCAGCTTCAAATCTGCCATGGCACAGCCATAATACGGTTTAATTGATCATGCTTAGGGTTTAATTGATCATGTTGGTTCCGTGGTGGTTTCTTTAATAGAAATCGAAGGGGAAACCCTCTTTTGCTATAAAAAATATGCTTAGAGTTTCCCCCTTTTATGATACGACCAGAATACATGCTTCATGTCATAATAACACTGCTCCACCCATCAAGCTAAACAAGCTTAGTTGTTCAAATACAAATCTGATATTATTAAAACAGAGTTGTTTAATTGGTCAGCTAAATGTTCCTAAATTAGTTTCGAAAATGCATGTTCACCGCTCGGGTGTGTATCTCTACAGGGTGCCCATGGTGGGCCGGCCCACCCTGAGATTTTGGCTCGTCCCAGGCCCCGATTCCCCTCTGTTCTGCTGCGCGCTTCCGATCTCTACTCACCCCCAACCGCCTGCCTCACCGGCGACTTGCCGTCCCCGGACGGCATGACTCTAGGAGGAGACGCCGGACTAACAGGAGGCCAGGAGCCGCTCGCCCAACAGCGTCACCGCTGCCTGGGCGCGCCGCCGTGCCTACCTTCCCAGTCCGTTCAGGGCTTAGGCGTGCAGCACCCACCAAGCCAACCCGATTTATCCTGAGATACGTCCTCAACACTCAGCAGCCACTCCTCATCACCCATTTTCTAATTGATTCATTACTCATTAGGTAGGACTGTCATTAGGGTTTGTTGTGTGCTCAGTGCTACCTACACTTAATGGTTCAGATGTATTTCGGTAATCTTTAGTACCTCTAAAGTTCACAGGGTTTTCAAAATTCCGGCCCTCGGAACAGAAACTAGTCATTTTGGATTGTTGGTCGTAGTGACATTGACCCAGATTACTACTGCAAGCCAGGTTTGTTGACAATTTTACTTGTCTTTCTTACTCATTCGATATAATATCCAATTATTCACATCGATTAGTTGCAAACAATAAGTGCTAGACAAACTTCTTCATTCAGATTTTGGACGGTCTCTTACTACAGTTACAATTCTGCATACTTGTCCTAGTAAGCTCACAAGTAAATGATTGATTCACTACATCTATGCTTGCCTTGTCATATTTGTTGTCAATATTCTTTTAGGGTGGACCACCCTGTTTCTAAATACTGGAACCGTAGAAATGAGTGAATAGTATTTCTCTATGTGATCTCTTCCATCATGTGTGGGTAACGAACACTGCATTGTATAGAAAGAAAGTGTCATTTCCAGCTTTTACACAGGTTTTGATCTTTTACACGGAATACAATCTGCCTACTTGCTTTGTGTCGCACTACCAACACTCCACCCTTGAAGCTAAACATTACGCCACTCATAATTGCTTAGTTTATTTGTTCAAATACGAATTTCATATGATTCTAATGTTCCTACTTCAGTTTTGAAATGTGTGCCTTCCTGTTATAGAGACATAAGGGGTTTGTATTTCTGTGTGTGGTCTGGTCAGCACGGTTGGGGAGGTGAACTTTGCATATGCAGGGGTTTATAGGGAGACACTCTCCGAGTTGAATCCGCAATGCATTCCATAGACAATCTGACTATTTTTTATGTTTTCATGAATCTCAGATTCTGAATAGCATCATAATGATTATGAGCTTGCGCACATGAAAAGAATAAAGCAGAACAATGCCATGGCTGTCAAACTTGGCATTAAGGGACTGAACTCAAGTCTGGATGCAATGCAATGCAAACGCTCTCCACCTACAGATTCATGCTCAGAATATGATCCTAACAGTGATTCTGAGCTAGAGGGAGACCTAAGTCAATGTAGCTCCCTAGTGGAGGATTCAGAGGAAGATGCCCTATCTTATTCACCCATCAAGGTACTTGCTCTAACTTTCCAAGGTTACATTGCTCGCACATATCTTGCAACTGATGCTTTGCATTGCTTCTACTTTGTTGAACTGCCATTAGCTTAGTTTACACATCGTGTATGTGAATACGCCCTGCCTATCCATTCTCAATACATATTCCATCTGTCATCATACCATACTTATCCATTCAAATGATGTTCTTGTGTATCAAACGTTCAAAAGGAAGAGGGTGATTGCTGATCGTGGAGGAGTATAAGCAAAGTATTTGGAAAAGGTAGTGGCACCTGATAAATCAAATAGCCCATTAGGTGTAGTTGCAATATCACCTGACCCACAAAATACCCCAACTCTAGCAGACTCTAGCCCTAGTACACTGGTCATTTCTGATGCCCCAACTCAGCAGACCCCAACTGCAGCAAACAATATGATTATGCCAGTTGACATAGCACCAGCTGTACGACACAAAACCCCCATTCCAGCAAAGAGTACACCAAATCCAGTTGCCAAATCCCTTTTCTAACCAGAGAGAGCCCCAATTGCAGCAAATAGGACCCCTGTTCCATTTCTTCCCAGTTTAGAAGACGAAGCTTATGTTGTTGTCAGGAACTTCGTGCGCATCTTTCCTTCATGGAAAGATTATACCGCAGACACAGAACAATTTCCAGTCTTCCTCCGCAACTTACGCATAAGTAATGTACTAATGTTATTCATGGTCATTACTGCATATGTTTCTGCTGACAGAAGACACAAGATTTCATTCTTTTAAATAGGCGAGGAGCAAACTGGATTGTGATGACGAGCAAGGGTTGGTTGCGCTTTTCAAGCACTCGTTGATGAAGTATCATTCCTACCCGAGGCAAGCGCACTTCGATGGTGAAAGTGCAACTATCCCTGGGTGGTTTTGGTAATTCCTAACAACATATAGCTCATTGAGCTAACATTATTCCAAGATTAATATTTCAGGAAAAGCTCAATGAATGGCATGGCATGGATGAGGAAAGTGGACCCCTCAAAATACTAAGGACAAAAAGATTGGCTCAAGCTCAAAGCTCAAGACTCTACATTTTATATTTTAGTGATCCAAGATCACATTGAGTCTATAGGAAAAGCCAATACTATCAAGGAGGGATGAGGTGTTGCTTGATGAGGTTCTTGCTTCATAGTGCTTAGTGATATGCTCCAAAACCCTCAACTACCTTCCCACATCCACATATGACCTAAACGAAAAGTCAAACTCAGCCCCACCGATTCTTTCTATCCGGCGCCACCGAGTTCAGATGTCATAGCCACTGCCACAAACCCTAGGCAAATCGGTCTCACCGATAGGGATCTCAGTCACACCGAGATGGGGTTGTAATCTCTCTGTTTCCCTTCGTAACGTTTCGGTCCTACCGAGATGAGCGATCGGTCCCACCGAGATTGCAATGTAAACTCTCTGTTTCCCTTTTGTAACATTTTGGTCCCACCGAAATGAGCAAATCGGTCCCACCGAGTTTACCTGACCAACTCTCTGGTTAGCTTATTACCAAAATCAGTCCCACCGAGTTTGTGTAATTGGTCACACCGAGATTACGTTATGCCCTAACCCTAACCATATCGGTCCTACCGAGTTGCATCTCAGTCCCACCGAAAATCCTAATGATCACTAGGTTTGCTAAATCGGTCCAACCGAGTTTCTCAATTCGGTCTCATCGAGATTGGTAAATTGTGTGTAACGGTTAGTTTTTGTGTGGAGGCTCTATATATACCCCTCCACCCACTCTTCATTCGTGGAGAGAGCCATCAGAACATACCTACACTTCCAATACACATTTTCTGAGAGAGAACCACCTACTCATGTGTTGAGGCCAAGATATTCCATTCCCACCATATGAATCTTGATCTCTAGCCTTCCCCAAGTTGCTTTCCACTCAAATCTTCTTTCCACCAAGTCCATATCCTGTGAGAGAGAGTTGAGTGTTGGGGAGACTATCATTTGAAGCACAAGAGCAAGGAGTTCATCATCAACACACCATTTGTTACTTCTTGGAGAGTGGTGTCTCCTAGATTGGCTAGGTGTCACTTGGGAGCCTCCGACAAGATTGTGGAGTTGAACCAAGGAGTTTGTAAGGGCAAGGAGATCGCCTACTTCATGAAGATCTACCGCTAGTGAGGCAAGTCCTTCGTGGGCGATGGCCATGATGGGATAGACAAGGTTGCTTCTTCATGGACCCTTCGTGGGTGGAGCCCTCCGTGGACTCGCGCAACCGTTACCCTTTGTGGGTTGAAGTCTCCATCAACGTGGATGTATGATAGCACCGCCTATCGGAACCACGACAAAAACATCCGTGTCGCTAATTGCGTTTGAATTCTCCAAACCCTTCCCTTTACATTCTTGCAAGTTGCATGCTTTACTTTCCGCTGCTCATAGACTCTTTGCATGCTTGCTTGAATTGTGTTAAGATTGCTTGACTTGTGCTAAGATAGCTAAAATCTGCCAAAGACTAAAATTGGGAAAAGGATAGATTTTTAATTGGTCAAGTAGTCAAATCACCCTCCCTCTAGACATACTTTCGATCCTACAGATGGCAAGCCTCTGAATGAAATTTCTGTAAAGTCTCCGGTGCTACATTTATCCGACGGTGACTGGAATAATCTTGTTACACATTGGTCTCGACTGCAGTGTAAGGTACTGTCTATGATATCACATCACAATTTGAACTACATTTCTGCATTTGCCTTAATGTCTTACTTGTACGAAAACTGTTAGCAGAAGAACATTCGTTCTCAAGGGACCACAGAATCTTGCAACTATACTGCACACTGCATTGCTCTTGTGAGTACCTCTTGCCCTGTATGACCATACTTACTTTCATAGCTGTTTGATTATGTAGCATCACTGCACATGTTAGCCTCGTAATCGTCCATTTGGTGGACATTATAAGATCCGTATGGACTCTTACATAAATTTAGAATCAACCCAATGCTTTTGAAGAGGTTTAGCTCTGCAGTCCTCTTGTAAGGACTGAATGTGGTCTATCACTGTACTTACATTAATAACTACTCCCTCCGTCCCATAATATAAGAATGTTTTGTACAGTACACCAGTGTTCAAAACACTCTTGTATTATGGGAAGAGGGATTGGTTCATTTTGTAGCATTCTGCATCTTATCTCCCTCGCCCACCATTTACTAAAAAAGATCAGATCTATATTTAATCTTACCAACAAGTAGAATACAAAGACAATGCCAGTGCAGAAGTGTAGCCCATTGCTCTTGTCAGCACATTTTGTCCTGTAACGCTTGTACTTCTAGGGATTGGTAGTTGATTATGTAGCATCAATCTGCATCTTATCTTCATTATCCTCTATCCCTTCCAGTATTATCAAATCTATAATTACTCTCTACAAAATGTAGAGTACATGCAATGCTTATGAAGAAGATTCTGTGCTGAAATTCTTGAGTTATCCTTCCCTTGACATGGAGAAGGGCATTATAAAGCCGGTGTTAACTGTTAATGTAAGTCAGTCCTTCTAAAGCCTTTATCCTCAATTGCTGTTTAATTTGCTCATACTCCCTATCATTTACTGCTGTTTAGTTTGCTGTTTCTACCAAAATGCATGTTCGTAAGAACCGTAAGTTCTAAGTTTTACTTGTAAAACCAAATTCCTTATTCATACCATGCACATTACTTAATACTCCCTATATGTATGCTTGTTTTTGTGGATCTATAATCCAATGTGTGGTGAAGCAGCCCACGTTTGCACCTTGTCGTCTCCTGTTTTATCTTACTGATGTGGCTGATGATATGAACAACATGCCATGCACATTATCCAAAATAGATGCAATGATTTTCTTTGCCCTTCATCTATGCTTGTTATGTTGACATGGTAATCCAGTAGTGTGGTGAAGCTCCCCGCATTATGAACAATGCCAAATTATGCTATTGATATTTTGAACTTACTCTTTATTTTCTAATTTGAAATTGGATAGAATTGACAGAACAGTTATCATCTTTGTTTATACACGTGCAAAACCTGTCATCTCTCTACTTTGTTTCAGGGTGATATGCCTGATGGCATGCACAAGTCTGCTGAAGGCTGTGAGACAAACCCAATATATATTGCAGCAAAGAAGGCAAAACATCTTGAAGATAGCGAGACAACCCCAAAGTCTTGTCTTGATGCAGTGTTCAAGTTACTTGAGACTAACAGTCAGACAAGCTCACAGAATTCGTTGTCTGAATCAGTTCGACTTCTTCAGTCCCAAGTTCTAGCAGAAAGGCATTCTGCAACTCAACTTCGACTTGAAGTCCTATCTCTAAGAAAGATTGCGGAGAACACCAATGAGAACCTCATCGCTAAACAGCTACACCTGGAAGCTATGACCGACATGCTAGGCTGGTCTCGCAGCCTTGCTCAAGCAGCTTGCGCAGAAGTTCCCCTGCAAGGCTAACCTTTCTTGAGCTGTCTTGGAAGTGGTCTCGGTTCAGTATTATTTTGTACGCTGCAATGGTGCCCAGTTTTTGTAATCTGCTTCTTCGTTGCGCTTTATGATCACTAGTGGCGAACTTCAATGCCAGTGGATGTAATATACCTTAAATCCTTTATTGTATAGTGTAGGTTTATTCTTACTTACTATGCTGTAATTTCTTTATTGTATAGAGTAGGTTTGTTCTTAATTCCTACTAGTTACTGCCATCATTCACTATCTGAAAAAAATCAGATGTAGTCGACCGGACCGAAACATTCGACTCTAACGGGCCAAGTTTTTAGCGGGCCACAATTGGGCCGGCCTGCGTCTTTCTTGGGCCCGAATGATTGGGGCCTTCACACATTGCGCCAGGCCCAAACTTACACCGGCCTATATTTTAGTTGGGCCTTTTGTCGACCCAGCGCTTAGTTTGGCCCAGGTAGCGTTGGGCCATTAACAGGCTGAATATTGTACTGGCCTGTTACGGCTGAGATGAAACCATGGGCCTTTAGCAGGCCAAAATGCATGTTGGGCCTCAATTTTCACTAGTTGTCGACGGGCCTTCAGCAGGCCAAAATGTAGACCGGGCCGTTTTGGGCCCAGTTAGCTCATGGGCCATTATCAGGCCGAAACATATCTCGGGCCTTAGTTGGCCCACTGATATCATGGGCCTTTAAGAGGCCGAAAGCTTAGCACAGGTATCAACGGGCCGAATTATGCGACAGGCCTTTAACAGGCCCAAAGTCACATTGGGCTTAACTGTTGCCACCTTTAGCACGAGCCGTTAGTGGGCCTGATGTCCCGTCAGACCATATATGGCCCATGGGTAGCACGGGCCATTCCTAGGCCAAAAGTCACACCGGGCTGAAATGGGCCCATGTCTACATGAGGCCTCTAACAGGCCGAAAGTCACTGGGCTGTTGTTGGGCCCAAATATTCGACGAATAATTAACGGGCCAGATCTGGCTTCGGGCCACAAATGGGCCCAAATATTGGGTGAACAATTAACGGGCCAGATCTGGCTTCGGGCCGTAAATGGGCCCAAATATTAGGCGAACAATTAACGGGCTAGATCTGGCTTCGGGCCGTAAATGGGCCTTTATTAAGCAGGCCATTATTGGGCTGGCCCACTAGTACCTGATTAAGTTCTACAGGCCTTTGACTGGGCCGGCCTTTTTAACCTATATGGGCCTCTGTTGGGCCCAGCCACGTGTCGACGTATCATAGGCATGTCTCCTCCAATGGACGGGCGACATCTGGCCCACTGACGAGCTGACAGGTGTTCCCTTCGGCCAATCAGAATTTTACACATGGAAATTTCCCATTGGTCAGGGCTGTTAACGGGTTATCGGATCCAAAATCTGACCCGATAGCTTAACGGCGTTTCGTTATGGTGGATGCCACGTGTCGGTCACCCTTGACGAAAGCACTTCTGTGATGCGCGATTTATCGTCATGGAAGTGGACACTTCCGTGATGATAATTTTGGTAATGTCATGGAACACTTCACGACAGCACAAGTATGACTATCTTGATTCTGTCATAAAATCGTCATGGATGTACATGCATGACAAAAATGCGACCTACTGTGACAAACACATATCATCACGGAAGTGTATTTTTTTTGTAGTGCTTGATGGACCGACGTTACAATCATGGAGAAATTTTACGAATTGCTTCTCGAGGGGGCTGAATCCTCTATGGGCGCTCAGAAATTTTACGAGGTCAAACTTCTTTATGAGTTCGTGGTTTTGTTCATCGAAATATTCAGTGACCACCCACCGTGCTCCATCTGCGTTTAGCTTACACCAAACAGGGAATTCCGTCTTGACAATGATACCTCTCTTTCGTTCCAGCATGATAGGCGCAACACCTTTACCCTTCTTGTTCCTTCGTGCCTTGTAGCACCTTATCTCACCTCTGATGTACTCGTTAGTTTTTTTAATTTTCCTATGGTACTCGGTGTTCACCGCAAACCCATGGAACATTGCATATCTCTGGTAGAATTCCTTGGCATCTTCAAATGAACCAAATATCTGCCCAACGTTGAGGTATCATGATTTCCGATTGTCCATCTTCTTCATCCCCTTGTGCTCCGTCATCTATTTCATCATTCACTTCAGTATCGGCGGCTGTTTCATCTGCGTGAGTGTTGCTTGTGCTGGTGTGCAAAGGTGTGCTTGTCGTCATTGCTGGAACGATTGCCAGTTTCGACACTGATTCTGCATTGTTTGTGGCAGCATTGTTGACTTGCTGATGGAATGCTCATTCCGCGTGCTCAGAGGTTCGCGCGGTAGATGTCCCCGCGCCACTGTTGATTGTAGTTGAAGATCCTGCAAAAAAATAGGTACGTGTGTAAGCATTGCTTGAATGGCAGGTTTATCGTAACGGAATATAGCAACTGCATCTGATTTGGCATGATATCATTCATACAACAAGCCATGGCATCTGCATCTGGCCATGCATGGAAACTGCAGTTTTCCAGCCATGGTGGCTACAGTTCAACAAACATGGCAGCTACTGTTGCCAAGACATGGCAACCAACATCTTTAGCATCAAAACTTGCATTCTAGGTACGAGCCCACTAGGCAAATGGAGTTAATCACGAATGTTCTACACACACAGACAATAATTGACAAATCCTGAAGACAATAGATGACTATTTGCACGTGTCCACTTGGTATCATTTTTATTCTTTTCCGCCACCACCGTGAAAAGTCCACTCTCCCCTCATGCTTTTCCACAAAAGCAAATGCGCTATTGTTTTATTGGTTCACATATTTTTACCTTGTTGTGCCGCATGTAACGCCCGGATAATTAAGCTACAGTGAAACTCTGCTAATGATGCCACGTCACCTCCATTACTGTTGCTAATCTCTCGTTAGCTCAAAATCCGGCTCAAAAATAAAATTCAAAATATGGCAAACAACCAAAGTTTTCAAACATTGAAACAAAAATGTTCGGTGGGTGCCAATTAATGCCTAGGTATTTATGGTGAAGGAACCACGCTTTTACGGAATGCCTAATTTTTTTAAAATGAATTAAATCATAAAGGAAAATAAATAAAAGAAAAAGAAAAAAAACAAAAAACAAAAAACAAAACAAATAAAAAAGAAAAAGAAAAAGAAGAACCCCAACCCCTGGGCTTTGGCCCACCAGGACGGCCCAATCGGCCACCCCCACTCCCCATAACCCTCCCACTCCACCTGAACCCTAGCCCAACCGCCACTTCCCCACTCCCTCTCGCTCCCCCCTCCCGATTCGATCTGGATCGGGGCTGCGACCCCGACGCCGCTCGACGTCCCGGCCGCTGCCGCCCGACACCGTCACCGGACCCCTACAGCCCCCATCGCCATCGTCTCAGACCTCCACCCGAGCACCACTACTCGAACCCCTACAGCCCCCGGTGAGGACCCCGGTCCTACTCTCTCCCTCGCCGCGCACTCACAGCCGCACCGGCCGCGTCGTCGTTTCCCGCCCCCACCTCAGCTACTCGCCGTTGCCGTCATGCATGCCGGCCGTGCCGGCCCCATACCTCCCCCGCTGCTGCACCCCTTGGCCACCGCCGCGCCGCACTTGCACGCCGCCCCGCCTTGGCCTCGCCGCTGCCATCTCCGGCGTCCATGCGCCCGCGCCGCATCGGCACCCCTCCGCGTCCGCGGACCCCTCCCCTTGCTCGCTGCTACCCCTCGCCCCGCTCACTTGTCGCGTCGCCCGTGCCCTACGCGCGCATCGCTGCCGCCGCGCTCGGCCGCTGCGGCCGGCCGGCCTCGCCCACGACGGTGCCCCGTGGCTGCAGCGCCACCCCGATGCCCTCCCGCCTTCACCTACTGCCGAGCCGCACCGGCTCCGCCCTGCGCTTCCGCGGCTTGCCCCTCCTCTTGCGCCAGCCCCTGCTCCGCCGTCGACCCCTACACCGTGACCGCCTGCTGGCGAGCGCGCGCCCGGGCTCGCCGTGCCTTCCCCCTGTTGGCCGCGCTTGTGGCAGCGGGCGGGCACCCGCTGCGCCATATCAGGCGGCGCCCGACGCCCGCTACCGCCCGACCCGCTATGGCCCCTCTAGGCCACAAACATGTGGGGCCCAGCCCCAGAACGACTAAAAAAAGAATTAATAAAATAAAATAATAATAAATAAAAATATTAATTAATTAAGTTAATCAATTATGTTTAATTAACCTAATTAACTATTGTTAATTAATTATACAGTAATTAGACCAGTTAAACCCTAATTAGAATAAATAGTGTATGACATGCGGGACCCACACGTCAGTTTGACCGAGTCAACGCCTTGTTGCCTGCTGATGTCATGATGACATCAGCATACACTATTCTGGATAATGTCGATTTAAAATAATTAAATAAATCCTAAAAATGATTTAAATCTTTAGAAATTAATATAAAATAATTCGTAACTTGGATGGAAAAACTTTGTACATGAAAGTTGCTCAGAACGGCGAGACGAATTCGAATACGCAACCGTTCGTCCGCTACACATCCCTAGAATAGTGAACATGCAACTTTCCCTCTCCGGTTCATCTGTTCAAAAACGCGAAACTCTGGGGATACTTACCCGGATGTTTCCCCCCTTCGCTAGTATCACCTTCTACTGCGTTAGGGCACACGTAGCACCGCTCATTGTCATGTCATGCATCAATATGCATCTGTTTGCATTGTATTCATTGTTTCTTCCCCCTCTTCTCTCCGGTAAACTACGAGACTGACGCCGCTGCTGGTGCCCCGTTCGACTACGTTGTTGATGACCCCTCCTTGCTAGAGCAACCAGGCAAGCCCCCCTTGATCACAAGATATCGCCTATTCTTCTCTCTACTGCTTGCATTAGAGTAGTGTAGCATGTTACTGCTTTCCATTAATCCTATCCTGGTGCATAGCCTGTCTTTTCTACTATTATTGTTACCTTTACCTGCAATCCTAAATGCTTAGTATAGGATGCTAGTTTTCCATCAGTGGCCTACATTCTTGTCCATCTGCCATGCTATACTATCGGGCCGTGATCACTCGGGAGGTGATCACGGGTATATACTTATATACATATACATGATATATGTGGTGACTAAAGTCGGGTCAGCTCGTAGAGTTCCCGCGAGTGATTCACGGATTGGGACCGAAAGGATGTTTGTCCTGATGGCCTTTTGAGTGAATCTTTGTGGTGGAGCGACAGGGTAGGTTGAGACCACCTAGGAGAGAGGTGGGCTTGGCCCTGGTCGGCGTCCATGGTTAATTCAATTAACACCCTTAACGAGATCTTGGTATCTGATCTGAGTCTGGCCACTGCCTTTACACACTAACCAACTACGCGGGAACAGTTATGGGCACTCGACGTCGTGGTATCAGCCGAAGCCTTCTTGACATCAGCGACTGAGCAGCGCGCGCCGGATTGGGCTGGAATGCCTGCTCTTGTATTAGGGAGGCTAGGTCTGCTTTCGGCCGCATTCGCAATGTGCAGGTGTGCAAAGGGTGATGGGCCCAGACCCCTGCGCCGTAGGATTTAGACCGGCGTGCTGACCTCTCTGTTGTGCCTAGGTAGGGCTGCGACGTGTTGATCTTCTGAGGCCGGGCATGACCCAGGAAAGTGTGTCCGGCCAAAGGGGATCGAGCGTGTTGGGAAATGTGGTGCACCCCTGCAGGAAAGTTTATCTATTCTAATAGTCGTGTCCCTCGGTAAAAGGATGACCCGGAGTTGTACCTTGACCTTATGACAACTAGAACCGGATACTTAATAAAATACACCCTTCCAAGTGCCAGATACAACCCGGTGATTGCCCTCTCACAGGACGACAAGGGGAGGATCGCTGGGTAGGATTATGCTATGCGATGATACTTGGTTAACTTACTATCTACTCTCTTCTACTGCTTCAAGATGGAGGCTGCCAGAAGCGTATTCTTCGATAGGACTAGCTATCCCCCTCTTATTCTGGCATTCTGCAGTTCAGTCCACATATACTACCCCTTTTATTGATACCAATGCATATGTAGTGTAGCTCCTTGCTTGCGGGTACTTTGGATGAGTAATCACGATTGCTTTGCTCCCCCTTTTTCCCCTTTCTATACCCAGTTGTTGTGACCAGATGTTGGAGCCCAGGAGCCAGACACCATCATCGACGATGACTCCTACTACACTGGAGGTGCCTACTATTATGTGTAGGCCACTAACGACGACCAGGAGTAGTTTAGGAGGATCCCAGGCAGGAGGCCTGCACCTCTTTCGATCTGTATCCTAGTTTGTGCTAGCCATCTTATGGCAACTTGTTTAACTTATGTCTATACTCAGATATTGTTGCTTCCGCTGACTCGTCTATGATCGAGCTCTTGTATTCGATCCCTCGAGGTCCCTGGCTTGTAATATGATGCTTGTATGACTTATTTTATTTTTAGAGTTGTGTTGTGATATCTTCCCGTGAGTCCCTGATCTTGATCGTACACGTTTGCGTGTATGATTAGTGTACGATTGAATCGGGGGCATCACAAATTGGTATCAGAGCTGACTGCCTGTAGGAATCCCCCTTCCACACTCCTTGGCCAAAGTCGAGTCTAGACATTATGAAACTTTTACTAACATGGATGTGTGTCTTACGGGTCCACGTCGCCATTTGGGTGGTATTAGGATCTTTTACTCCTTGATCTTTACTCTGGGACTCTAAACTCTCTTTCTACTCGGGTTAAACGAATTTACTAACACTAACATTAGGATCCCGTGACCACATTCACCCCAAAGTTGGATAAGCCCTAGTTATTCCTTAGAGTAGTATTTTGAACAATACCCACACTGTCATTTGATTCCTTTGAAACATCTTTGTTTTCGGATGGAACCCACGAGGCAGGTCATGCGCCACACGACGGCCATTGGTGTCCCAAGTTCACCTGCTGTGTTAGCGGAGATGATGACCTATCTGTTTTATCGCTGGCACCCTGAGTACACCATGTACGAGAAGTACCAAGACTTTAACCAGGAGCAGTACCGTGCCATCGTCCACCTCTACTCTCGGGAGTATGACTCCACTACTGTGCTACACACTACTCATGGTATTGGAGTGACCATCGATATGGCAGTCCACGATGCTGCTTATGCTGCTCTGACACGTCTTCGTGGAGAGTATCGGGAGTTGGACACCTCCCCTTTCAGGCACATTGCTATCGCATCCGATGTTGCTGCGGAAGGATACTACACTGCTGCCTACTCCACTGTCACCCGAGAGCCTTTCTACCATCAGAACCTGGTTCTGCATGCTGATGGGCTGGATAGAGCTAACCGACCTCTTCGCCACGAGTTGTACACCACCCGTCAGCACCTTTACCGTGCTCTGACGCTATTGCACCCCCTTGTCCGATCTGGTGAGTTGTCGCGATCTGCGGTCTACCTAGCCAGGACTGTGATGCCCCAGGGTGTCGGCTGGTCAGATGTGGGAGGCTACTCTCGTGCACTTGGTCCTCTTCTGCCACCTGAGCACCGGGTTCTGCACTAGAGTATCCATGGACCCTGGGCTACTGACGTGGAGGACTTCCGTCGGTCACTACCAGCTGTCAGGCTACACCTACCTCCACAGTTCCTCCTGGGACTAATGTAGGCTTGCTTATTAGTATTAGATGCATTCACCATGAGCCTGCGTGCCGCCTATGATGTCTTTAGTCTATGTACTGAACTCTGTGTACCGAACTCTATGCATGATCCCTTTTGTAAGATATGCCGACTACTATGTAGTATCTATCGTGCTCCTTTCATTATGCATGTTTCATCATGAATGATTCTTGTCTTTGCAAATTTCCCAATGCTGAACTACCCCTGTTATATATTAGCAGGATGGTTAGACCAGGTGGTCGTGGTGGCAATCCCCCCCACCGCCTGAGTACATGGCTGGTATGATGCAACCGTTCGAGCTGAACCGCCAGTTCATGGAGAATATTATGGCTCAATTTCCTCGTCCCAATATGATCCAGCAGCCAACCCAGGTGAATCTGTAGGATTTCATGCGCCTTAACCCAACTGTGTACCGCAACTCAACTCAGCCTCTGGATGCTGATGACTGGCTCCGTGACATCACCTATGAGATGGAGTCTGCCGATGTAGCCCCTGCTAGCTATGTCACCTTTGCTTCCTTCTTCCTGAAAGGACCCGCAACTCAATGGTGGGACAACCGCAGGTGTACTCTGCCGGTTGGAACAATCATCACCTGGCCAGACTTCCAAGCTGCTTTTCGTGCCCGCTTCATTCCTCAGGGAGTCATGGACCGGAAGAAGCGCGAGTTCCGCAACCTCACCCAAGGAAACAAAACTATGGAAGCTTATCAGTGGGAGTTTGTGGATTTATCCCGCTATGCTGAAGAAGACATTGCAACTGATGCTTGCAGACATGAGAAGTTCCGTGATGGCCTTCAAGCTTGAAAGGATCAATATAGTTGACTAGAGGGGGGGGGGTGAATAGGCAACTAACAATTTTTAACTTTTCTTTATCAATTTAAACTTCGCATCAAAGTAGGTTGTCTAGATATGCAACTAGGTGAGAAACCTATATGATGCAACAACAATAAGTACACAAGAAAGCAAGGGATGTAACACAAGATAAGCTTGCACGAGTAAAGGGACGAGATAACCAAGAGTGGAGTTGGTGAATACGAGGATGTGTTACCGAAGTTCCTTCCCTTTGAGAGGAAGTACGTCTCTGTTGGAGCGGCGTGGAGGCACAATGCTCCCCAAGAAGCCACTAGGTCCACCGTATTCTCCTCACGCCCTCACACAATGCGAGATGCCGTGATTCCACTATTGGTGCCCTTGAAGCGGCGATCGAACCTTTACAAACAAGGTTGGGGCAATCTCCACAACTTAATTGGAGGCTCCCAAAAACACCATGAAGCTTCACCACAATGGAGTATGGCTCCGCGATGACCTCAACGGTCTAGGGTTCTCAAACACCCAAGAGTAACAAGATCCGCGAGGGATTAGTGGGGGAATCAAATTTCTCTTGGTGGATGTGTAGATAGGGGCCTTCTCAACCAATCCCTAGGAAATAAACAAGTTTGATTGGCTAGGGAGAGAGATCATGCGAAAATGGAGCTTAGAGCAACAATGGAGCTTGGGGGTGGAAGAGGTAAGTCAACTCGAAGAAGAAGACTCCCCCTTTTATAGTGGAAGAACAAATCCAACCGTTATCCACCAACTCAGCCTGGGACGCACGATACTACCGCACCAGAGACGCGGTACTACCGCCAGGGCCCGCGGTACTACTGCAAGGCACTAAAGTACCACCGCCCACGCAACAGTATCCAAGACAGCCCTGATGCGATGAAGCAGAGGGCGGTAGAACCGTTGGCGCGGTACTACCGCTCCCCCTTGCGGTACTACCACAAGGCAGGGATAATCCAGATTTGGAAAGGCATGGACATATAAAAATACATCCGTGATAACTTCTGCTGAGTTTAGATCTATGCAAAAATCCGACACGGTAGTACCGCAAGCCAGGAGCGGTACTACCACGTAGGGTGCGGATGTAAAAAATTACATCCGCCCCTACTTCCGCTCGTGCTGCTGAGCCAAACCTGAGGCCACGGTACTACCGCGTCAGAGAAGTGGTACTACCGTGAGCACCTGCGGTACTACCACGCCCATGGCCGGTACTACCGAATGGGCCTGCGGTACTATCGCTCTGAGGAACAGTACTACCGCATGCCCCAGTTCAGCATCACTAGAAGTCTTTCCTTTTGCAGAGATTCGGAGAAACAGAGGATGCTCCAAATAGCCAAAGGAAAGGTTGTGCAAAAGGAACAGACGTGTACATGTTGATTCCACCCAAACCTTTCCAACGCGGACCCCCTCTTGATAGTACGACTTTCCTACGACTCAAACCACCAAAAAGAAACGTAGAGAAACGCCGTCTTCAATAGTCTTCGAGGGGCACCAAATCGTCCTGTGCCTAGATATGATATATCTGAAATGCTCAATGCACACGATTAGTCTGGAAAAGCATTATCATCAATCACCAAAACTACTAAGGGATAAATATGCCCTTACAATCTCCCCCTTTTTGGTGGATTGATGACAATACGGGATTTGCACATAGGAATATAAATAAAGCATAGGCAAACCCAACATATATAAAATATAGACGAGCTCCCCCCTAGATGTGTGCACTCTGGAGATGTGCTTTGGACTGCACCGCACACATACTAGGATCAACACTCCCCCTATATTTTATAGACAAGGCAAATCTTGCAAAGGGGTAACTAATACTAACAGAGAGGCAAGATAATACATATGAGCATAAATTAACTAGCACAAGATAGCATAAGCTCACGAGCTACTAAGCAGGAAAGACAATAAGATATGATAGAGTGCATATGTCTTACACCATATGATAAGGGAACACAACTCACGACAAACCAAACAAAAGCAAATGAGGTCCAACAGAACGAAAACAAACACGACACACGACTCGCAAATCCCTACACTCTCCCCCCCTTTGGCATCGAGACACCAAAAAGGCAGATAGGTCACCTACGACACAGGTGGTAGCTCAAGCTGGAGCAATCACTCGTCACGGTCCTCGTCAGTCTCGGCAGCGGGGATGGTCTCCTCCTCAGACTCAGTCCACTGGTAGCCCTGCTTCGCCATCCATTCTGCCTCTGGAGTGATGTGCTTCTCGGACCCACTAGATATCTCCTCGCCAAACATCCCCAAGATCCTCTTGTCGCGGCAGCGACTCTCCTTGGAAGCAACATGGGCCCTGTACTGGCCCTTGGCTTGCATACAGAACAAAGTCTTCATCTTAGCCTTCAGCTTCTTAGCCCATGAGGGCTCTATAGAGGGAGGAGCATACCCAGCAGAGCTGTCCTCATCCGCTTCCTCCTCCTCAATCTTATCCTCATCTACGTCCATCTAAGGAGCCGCTGCCTCAGCACGGGTAGTGGTGTTAGCCCACTTAGGCTTGACGCGGAGCTTGATGGGCTCGTGACGGGTCTAGTCAGGGGCCTCAAACTCAACATTGGGATAGAGCTTCTCCCAAGTCTTCGAGATCAGGTGAAACAGGTAAGGACCATAGATGGGTACCTTACGGTTGAACACCGCAAACCGTAGCTCACACCACATGATATGTGAGACATCAAGTGGTTGCGTCTGAACACGATGCGCCTCCTCACAGATGAGCATCATATCCATGAGATAGGCATGTACCTTATCCTTGTCACCAATACATGGGAAGAGGGTGTTGCGGAAGATCCGATACATGATGTCAAGGAATGGGTTCAGCACCCACACCTTCTTGCCACCGGGAAGCTGCTTCTCAACATAGTATGGATGCAGCTTGTTCTTGTTGGTGGACTCGGAGTTGGCATGAGGGCGAACACCAACGGGCTTGTCGAGCCCCTCATCACGAATCTATAGCAGATTCATGAAGTCCTTCCACTTGGCGGTCAGCTGTTGTCCATTTATCATCCACGTCAAGGTTCATTCGTCATCAGAATGGAAGTGGACCGAGGCAAAGAACTGAGCCACAATCTCAGGGTCAAAGTCCAGGTGGAACATGATCAAGTCCTCAATGCCAAACTGCTCCACCAGGTCCAAAGCCTCACCAAAATAGGTGCGGTGCTTATCCTGCCTCATATGACGCATGTCAATCCATTGCATGTCCACATAGATGTTCTGCTTGGCCTTGATCACATCGAGATAGATAAGATTCTGCTGCTTGGTCCAGAACAACTCATTCCCTCTGTAGTTTGCACGGGGATTCACATAGGGGTTGATCTTCCTTCGAGTGACAAACTCAGCTAGTGGCATCTCATCCATTCCCATTGTTGGCTCCTTGGTCTTGGTTGCGGTTGACTTGGTTTTGCATTGGGGGGCATTGGATCCCTCTGGAGCTTCATCTTGGTTGCGCAGACGCTTTGAGCCCGTGTCACGAACGGGGTTCGAATGACGGACATTGGAACTGGATCCACCACCTATGACACACAACACAAGAACACACAAGAAAAGTGAGAAGGATCAATGCAAAGATCACAACAAAACAAATGAAACAAGTAGAAACAACATTGGGTAGTTGCTAAAGGGAAGGTTCGAACTCAACGGTAGGACCACACCAGTGTGCGGAACTAAATTTTTACTTCTGCTCCAGCCGCGGTAGTACCGCGCCTAGAGCGGAAGTAAAATTTTACTTCCGCACCTCGCACAGTAGTACCGCTCCTGAGGAGTGGTAGTACCGTATGAGGTGAACACAGCCAGAGCGGTAGTACCACATGGGAGTTGCGGTAGTACCGCACGAGTTCATATCCGAAAACAAAAAAGGGGATATGAAAACATCCATGCCAATGGAGCGGTACTACGGTTGATCAACACTACCAAGTAGCAACATACCAAATAGCATCTCTACGCATTACTACTCTCCTACATCCTACTCTTGCAAAGATTTGGCCTAAAATCTCAAGAACAACATGCATCTCCCCCAAAACCTAGAGACACAACAACTAGACAAGGAGAGAGGGATTTGGGGAGAAACCTTGTTCCATGGCAAGAGGACATGGTGGGGAACGATCCCACCGGACGGAATGCGAGGAGAGCGGCCAGAGACGGAGATCCGACGTGGTTCTCCAGCGCCGTTCTTGGGCAGGAGGGAGAGACGACATGGGGAAGATGAGTTGAATGGGTATGGGGGAATTGGAACTCCCCCTGCCCGCTCTTAACCCCCACGTGCTCGCGACTATGCAGTAGTACCGCGGGTCATCACGGTAGTACCGCCTGGGCGGAAGTACCGCACTCGGGGTGGTAGTACCGCTCTTCCAGCGGTAGTAAAAAATTACTGCCATGCTGTGTGCTGTAGTACCGTGCACAGCTCCTGCGGTAGTACCGTGAACCCAAGAAAATGCACGTTTCACAAACACAAGAGGAAAACAGTCTTTGCAATGCAACCTTCAAGAGAACGGACACACCAATGAGCAAACACACGAGGCAACTCAAACACAAGCACATCATGACAAAAGAGAGGCAAAAGACAACAAGGACCAAACACGCGACACAACCTCTCCATAGAGAGGGCAATGGCCGTAGCCACCTATGTTTGAGTCAATTGGTATGGCACCACGAAGAATTATCCTTGGGACCATGACCAATACTCGTCTTTGAAGCACACCTACCATCACAAATGGATAATGTGAAAGAGTTGATGAATTTATGCATAATGGGGGAGGAAGAGTTCATTGAGAGAACAACACTCCCCCTATGTTCATGCCTACACCTAAACAAGATCGTTGAGTATGGTGGGGTGTGCAAGGGTTCAAGAAACATTGCTCGAATCAATGATATTTAGCTTATGCCTTAACTCACGAAAGCTTGCTTCATCCAAAGGCTTCGTGAAGATATCTGCAAGGTTATTATGAGTATTGACATAGTTGAGCTCGATCTCCCCTCGCCTAATATGATCCCGGATGAAGTGATACCGAATCTCCATATGCTTCGTCTTGAAGTGTTGCACCGGGTTGAGAGAAATCTTGATGGCACTTCCATTGTCACACCAAAGAGGCACTTTGTCACAAATGACACTGTAATCCTTTAAAGTTTGCCTCATCCATAAAAGTTGTGCGCAACAACTACCGGCGGCCACATACTCCGCTTCGGTGGATGAGAGAGACACACAACTTTGCTTCTTGGAAGACCAACTCACCAAAGAGCAACCAAGGAATTGGCACCCTCTGGAAGTTGACTTCCTATCCACTTTGTCTCCCGCCCAATCGGAGTCCGAATATCCTACAAGGTTGAAGTTTGCTCCTCTTGGGTACCATAAACCAAAGTTTGGGGTATGATCCAAATATCGAAAGATTCGCTTGACTGCCACAAAGTGACTTTCCTTAGGTGTGGCTTGAAACCATGCACAAATTCCCACACTCAACATGATATACGGTCTAGATGCACAAAGGTAAAGCAAGGAGCCAATCATGGAGCGATATACCTTTTGATCCACCACTTTACCATTGGGATCTATGTCAAGTTGGCATTTGACGGGCATTGGAGTGGAAGCCGGCTTGACTTCACTTAGCTTGAATCTCTTGAGCATGTCTTTAGTGTATTTGGCTTGGTTGATGAAGGTTCCTTCTCTTCATTGCTTGATTTCGAACCTGAGAAAGAACTTCAACTCTCCCATCATGGACATCTTGAACTTTGAGGTCATGAGAGCGGCAAATTCCTCATTGAAAGCTTTGTTAGGAGAACCAAAGATAATGTCATCAATATATAGTTGGCACACAAACAACTCCCCTTTGACCTTCTTAGTAAAAAGAGTGGGATCGATTTTTCCAATTTCAAACCCATGATCTTGCAAAAACTCGGTAAGGTGGTCATACCACACACGTGGGGCTTGTTTAAGGCCGTAGAGTGCCTTATCGAGTTGGTACACATGATCAGGGAAATAGGGATCCTCGAACCCGGGGGGTTGTTTGACATACACCAACTCATTAATAGGACCATTCAGAAAAGCACTCTTCACATCCATTTGTTGCAACTTGAAGTTATGATGAGAAGCATAAGCAATCAACAAACAAATAGATTCAAGGTGAGCAACGAGAGCAAAGGTTTCACCGTAGTCGATACCCTCGACTTGAGAGTAGCCTTGTGCTACCAAGCGAGCCTTGTTGTGGACAATAATCCCACGAGCATCTTGCTTGTTCTTGAATATCCACTTGGTTCCAATGAAATTATGGTTCCCCGTTGGCCTTGGCACCAATCTCCTCACCTTGTTGTGCTCGAAGTTGCTGAGTTCTTCATGCATGGCATTAAGCCAATCCGGATCTTCGAGCGCCTCATAGACCTTTTGGGGTTCAACACAAGATACAAACGCGTGATGTTCACAATCGTTTGCCAATTGTCTATGAGTGCTTACCCCTTTCGAATGCTTCCAAGCACATTTGTCATGAGATGACCCTTTGTAGAGAGCTTGGATGCAATCTTGGCGGCACGACACTCCAATTCCTCCTCGGGAGTGAGTTGAGGAGCGATTACTTGATCATCTTGAGCGTCGTCTTGAGCTTGTTCTTGATCTTGAGCTTGCTCTTGGCCTTGAACTTGCTCGGAGGAGAGAACTTGACCTTGGGCATCACTTGGTGGTTCAACACCATCTTGAGGTTGATCTTGCCCTTGGTCTTGTTCATGAGGTTGAGGGCCTTCACTTTGTTCTTCGGAAGCGTGTGTGCGTTGGGTTGGTGATGGTTCCATTTGAGTGGAACATTGTCCTTTTCCTTTGGCCACAAGGGGTTCCTCAATGGGTAGGATAAAACCAACACCCATTCTTCTTATGGCTTCGGGAGGAATTTCATCACCTACATCACAAGTGCCACTTTGCTCCACTTGGGAGACGTTATTTTCATCAAACTCCATGTTATATGTGTCCTCAATAAGTCCCGTGGACTTATTGAGGACACAGTAAGCATGAGAGTTTGTAGCATAACCAACAAATATGCCCTCATAAGCTCTAGCCTCGAATTTATACAAGCGAACACCTTTCTTGAGAATGAAACACTTACACCCGAACACCCGGAAGTACTTGAGGTTGGGCTTGTTACCGGTGAGTATCTCATATGGAGTCTTGTTCAACCCTTTGTGCAGATAGAGCCGATTGGATGCATGACACACAGTGTTGATGGCTTCGGCCCAAAAGTTGTATGGACACTTGAACTCCGCCATCATGGTCCTTGCCGCATCCATCAATCTCCGGTTCTTCCTCTCTGCTACACCATTTTGTTGAGGGGTGTAAGGTGTGGAATATTGATGCTTGATCCCCTCATCACTGAGAAACTCATCCAAGGTGTAGTTCTTGAACTTGGTGCCATTGTCACTTCTTATTGTCAAGATCTTTGCATTGTGTTGACGTTAAGCTTCATTTGCAAAGTCAATGGCGGTTTGTTGGGTCTCACTCTTCCTCTTGAAGAAGTACACCCAAGTGTATCTTGAATAGTCATCCACAATCACCAAGCAATACTTTCTACCTCCAGGGCTATCAAAGGATGGAGGCCCAAAGAGATCCAAGTGAAGGAGCTCCAAAGGCCTCTTTGAGTAAATGATAGTCGTGGGAGGGTGAGCCTTCTCATGTAGCTTTCCTTCAATGCAAGCACTGCAAGCACGATCTTTGGCAAAACTAACATTTATGGTCCCAGTTGAGAAGACTTTGCAAAGATCTCATATTGACATGGGCTAAACGGCGATGCCAAAGCCATCCCACGTCAACTTTAGCCATTAGGCATGTCGCGGTCTTAGTGGGTCACTCCGAAAAGTTAATCACATAGAGACCGTTCTTGACATGCTCAACAAAGGCTACTTTAAGAGTCTTGCTCCACAAGAGGGCCACGGTATATCAAAGAAAGTGGCAAAGCCCACGATAGCAAGTTGACGAACGGAAAGTAAATTGTATGCAAGGGACTCAACAAGCATGACCTTCTCGATCGTGAGATCATGAGAAATGACAACCTTGCCAAGCCCCAATACCTTAGAGGACGAGGCTTCACCCCACTCGACATTGGTGGGCATAGATGGAATCTTGTGCACGTCCACCACCAAGTCATTGCTTCTGGTCATATGATTAGTGGCTCAACTATCGAGCAACCATGATCCCCCACCGGAAGCAAACACCTAAAAGAGATCAATGCTTGGTTTTAGGTACCCATTTTGTAATGGGTCCTTTGATGTTAGTGACAAGCGTCTTAGGAACCCAAATAGACCATTCAATGTACTCATAAGGAGAACCAACAAATTTAGCATAAACATGCCCATCACTAGCACAACATAACACATAGGAAGGGTTAAAGTCACCGGCTTCGTTGGAAGGGGTGGCATTGCCCTTCTTGACACCACCACCCTTCACATTATCCTTATTCTCCTTAGAGGCACCTTCTCCCTCTTTGACAAAAGTTTGCATGAGAGGAGGAGGTCGTTTGGCCTTGTCATTCTTCTTCTTGTTCTTGGATTTGGGTGCGAACCCAATCCCTTCCTTGGCCACAACTTCCTTTTGATTTCTCAAAAGATCGTTGAGGTTCTTCTCACCTTGTATGCACGACACAAGGCCTTTCTCAAGTTGCTCTTTCAACTTTGCATTCTCCTCAACAAGATGCACATGCTGACAACAAGGGTTAGTAGCATTTGCATTATCAATTAAAACTATATGAGGAAAAGTGGCTTTATCCTTGGTTAGCCTCACTTGGAGTTGATCATGAGACTCTTTAACACTAGCATGAGTACTCTTCAAGACCTTGTGAGCCTTGTCAAGTATATCAAACTCCTCCTTGAGTCTAGCAAGATCAACCCCAAGTTTGGCCTTCTCGGAATTTAGCACATGAGACACAACAAGAGCATGATCAAGATCTTTCTTTAATTTAGCATGGGCATCATTGTGTGAATCCTCAAGAGACAAGCGATGGCCACGCTCTTCCTCAAGAGCATTAGAGAGATCCGATATCTCATTGACATAGTCCGACTATGTCCCTCCATCTTAGAGATGGTGTCTTCGTGAGCCTCGATCATGTCATTGGCTTCACCAAGTTGTTCCAAGAGAGCAATGAAGTGCTTTTTGGATTTACCCTTGAGCTTACTCATAAAAGACTCAAACTCATTTTCCTCCATGTTGGACCCCCACTTTCATCAATGCAATCCATGAAACAAGGATGAGTAATGATGGTAGTTTTGATGTTGGGGGTTACCTTGTTGGTGGCTTTAGCCATGAGGCACTTGGCGGTGATGTTCTCATTGGGTGAGTCGAAGAGGGACGCCCGTGGGGTTGTCGCAATGGCCACGGAGGCCATGGCAACCATCTCACCGTCTTCATCATCATCATCCTCATTGTACTCTTCTTGTGCCACCAATCCCTTGGTAGGAGTCTTCTTGGGAAGTGGTTTTTGTTGGGAAAAGACTTGGCCTTGTCCTTTTGGATGAGCTTGCCACCATTGTCTTCCCTCTTCTCATAGGGGCACTCAGCAACAAAGTGGCTCACATTGCCACAATTGTAGCAAGTCCTCACACGTTGCTTGCCCTTGGCGCCACTTGAGTTGCTCTTGTTGAAGTTGGGCCTTGAGTTCTTCTTGCTCCAAAATTGTCTTGAAGCGAGAGCCATGTGCTCATGATAATCATATTTTGTATCCTCGGGGTTGCTCTCTTGTTCTTCCTCTTCCTCCTCTTCTTCCACACTAGCCTTGGCTTTCAAGGCAAGGTTGGGATTCTTTGCTCTTTGAGAACGCAACACCGCATTGTCGGCGGTCTTGTCCAAGATACTCATTGCCACAAACTCATCCAAGACTTCACTTGAGGACAAGGTGTGGAAGTCTGGCCTTTGATGGATGACGGAGGACATGGCCTTGTGGTAAGGCATCATGGCTTTGAGAAATTTCCACTTGATCCAATTGTCATTTGTATCCTTGCTCCCATGATCTCGGAGTGAGACCACAAGTGTGGTTAGTCTCCGGTAGAGCTCACGAGGTTCTTCACCTTCATTCATAGCAAATTTATCGGCTTCATCTTGCACCACTTCATAGTTGGAGCGTTGAATGCTTGCGCTTCCCTTGTAAAGGGAAACAACATGGTGCCATGCTTCCTTTGCCATGGTGAAAGGTCAGAGATGTGCAATGTCTTCAGGAAGGATTGCATCTTGGATAATGAAGAGAGCATTCTCGTTGAATTGATGATCCACGGCTTCTCTTGGGGTGAAGTTGCTTGGGTCATGCGGATAGAAATCTTGCTCAATGATTCTCCAATGGTTAGTATTAACATGATTTAAATGATGTTTAAAGCGATAGACCCAAGCGTCAAAATCCTCATTTTTCACAATATCTGGAGGAGAACCGGCATGATTTAAATGAGTGGAGGGTATCGGTCCTCCATAGGTAAGATGCCATTACCACTTTTACCACTCGACAAAGGAACTTTATCACTAGAAGCTTCCCCCTTGTCGGAGTTAGCAATTGTTACCTTGTTAGTGGGATCAACCACTTCCAACGGTGCGGTGGACAATTTAAGACCATCAAGAAAATCCTTAAGCACGCCTTTGAACTCGGCCATCATGGAGGTTTTAAATGTGTCCAAGGCCACATTGAGCTCCTCACATGAGAACGAGGTTCCCCCATCAACCGTAGACGAGGATGGAATCACACCGGGGTGCTCCTCCTCACCGTCTACGGTGTCAACCATACTCTTCGGACGACAAAGTCCTTAATAAAGAGATGGGGCTCTGATACCAATTGAAAGGATCGATATAGTTAACTAGAGGGGGGGGGTGAATAGGCAACTAACAATTTTTAACTTTTCTTTATCAATTTAAACTTTGCATCAAAGTACGTTGTCTAGATATGCAACTAGGTGAGCAATCTATATGATGCAACAACAATAAGTACACAAGCAAGCAAGGGATGTAACACAAGATAAGCTTGCATGAGTAAAGGGACGAGATAACCAAGAGTGGAGCCGGTGAAGATGAGGATATGTTACCGAAGTTCCTTCCCTTTGAGAGGAAGTACGTCTCCATTGGAGCGGTGTGGAGGCACAATGCTCCCCAAGAAGCCACTAGGGCCACCATATTCTCCTCACACCCTCACACAATGCGAGATGCCATGATTCCACTATTGGTGCCCTTGAAGGTGGCGACCGAACCTTTACAAACAAGGTTGTGGCAATCTCCACAACTTAATTGGAGGCTCCCAACAACACCACGAAGCTTCACCACACTGGAGTATGGCTCTGCATGACCTCAACCATCTAGGGTGCTCAAACACACAAGAGTAACAAGATCCGCGAGTGATTAGTGGGGGAATCAAATTTCTCTTGGTGGATGTATAGATCGGGGCCTTCTCAACCAATCCCTAGAAAATTAGCAAGTTTGATTGGCTAGGGAGAGAGATCGGGCAAAAATGGAGCTTAGAGCAACAATGGAGTTCGGGGTGGAAGAGGTAAGTCAAGTCGGAGAAGAAGACTCCCCCTTTATAGTGGAAGAACGAATCCAACCATTATCCACCAACTCAGCCTGCGACGCACGGTACTACCACACCGGAGACGCGGTACTACCGCCAGGGCCCGCGGTACTACCGCAAGGCCCTGCACTACTACCGCCCATGTAGCAGTATCCAAGACAGCCCTGATGCGATGAAGCAGAGGGTGGTAGAACCACTGGCGCGGTACTACCACTCCCCCTTGCAGTACTACCGCAAGGCAGGGATAATCCAGATTTGGGAAGGCACGGAGATATAAAAATACATCCGTGGCAACTTCCGCTGAGTTTAGATCTATGCAAAAATCCAACATGGTAGTACCGCAAGCCAGGAGCGGTACTACTGCGTAGGGCGCGGATGTAAAAAATTACATCCACCCCTACTTCCGCTCGTGCTGCTGAGCTAGACTTGAGGCCACGGTACTACTGCGTCAGAGAAGCGGTACTACTGTAACACCTGCGGTACTACCGCGCCCATGGCCGGTACTACCGCAGGGGCCTACGGTACTACCGCTCTGAGGAGCAGTACTACTGCATGCCCCAGTTCAACATCACTAGAAATCTTTCCTTTTGCAGAGATTCAGAGAAATGGAGGATGCTCCAAAGAGCCAAAGGAAAGGTGGTGCAAAATGAACAGATGTGTACGTGTTGATTCCACCCAAACCTTTGCAACGCCGAGCCCCGCTTAATAGTATGGCTTTCCTATGACTCAAACCACCGAAAAGAAACGTAGAGAAACGCCGTCTTCAATAGTCTTCGAGGGGCACCGAATCGTCTTGTGCCTAGACATGATATATCTGAAATGCTCAATGCACATGATTAGTCCGCAAAAGCATTGTCATCAATCACCAAAACTACTAAGGGATAAATATGCCCTTACAAAGCTGACATCAAGCTAACACTTCTAGTGCATGACTTTGCTGATTTCACCACCTTGGTGAACAAGGCCATCAATGTCGAAACTGGTGTGTAGGAACACCAGAGCTCTCAAAGGCGCAACTATGACACGGGCTCATCTTCGGGCCCATCCTCGTAGAAGCATAGGATATGGATTCCTAACAGCATGTACCAGCCAACTGCACCTGCTCCAAGGCAGTCCTATGCTACACCTCATCTGCCTCCTCCACCACTTAGGCAGCCAAGGCTTCCAGCACCATCACCCCGAGCTCCTGCTCCCACTACCAATAATGGTCTGTGCTTCAGGTGTGGACAACCAGGACACCGTGCTAGGGAATGCAACCAGAACCAGAATCAACTGGCCCTTCCCGCAGCTGGCCGTGGAAGCGACCAGCCCCGCAACAACAATGCCAAGTCTTATGGTCATGTTCATGCCAACCACGTTGATCTCAATGAAGTTCTAGACCAGCCTGCTACTGTGATGGGTACACTCCTCGTAAATTCTGTACCAGCTTCCGTTTTATTTGTACAGGAGCATCGCATTCATTTATATCAGCTGAGTTTGCATTCATGCATGGCATTAAATACAAAGAGATGAACACTGCGATAGTGGTACACACCCCTACGGGCCAATGTCAAACCTCTATGGTTAGTCACAACATTCCCATTGAAATCAAAGGACTGGAATTCCTTGTCTCTCCCATCGTACTGAAGTCCTGTAGCATTGATCTCATTCTGGGAATGGATTGGTTGAAAGCGCACACCGCTTCTATAGTTTGTGCCACTAAGACCGTCCATCTGCTACACCCTTCTGATGAAATAATAAGCTACAATGCCCGCCTGGTTCAGAATGCCGAGGCAAGGCTTTATGCCTTGAATGCATTGAACGCTGCACCACTCGAGGGCATTGAAAACATTCCTGTCGTTCGTGAATTCCAAGACGTCTTTCCTGAAGAACTTCCAGGGATTCCCCCCTGCTACAACTGTCGAATTCATCATCGACTTGAAACCAGACACCACTCCTATAGCCAAACGACCCTACAAGATGCCGCGGCATGAACTCATTGAGCTTAAGGAGGAAATCGACAAATCTCTTCGCAAAGGTTTCATTCGCCCTAGTTGCTCTCCTTGGGAAGCACCATCTCTCTTTGTTAAGAAGAAAGATGGGACAAACCGATTGGTCCAAGATTATCGTCCTATTAACCAAGCCACCATTCAGAACAAATATCCCCTCCCTCGGATCAATGATCTGTATGATCAACTGGCTGGTTCATTAGTGTTCTCCAAACTCGACTTGAGGTTGGGTTACCAGCAGATCCGTGTTCGCGAAGAGGATATCCCAAAGACCGCCTTCATGAATCGATATGGATCATATGAGTACACCGTCATGTCAATCAGCTTAACGAATGCTCCAGCCACCTTCTCTCGTCTGATGAACTATACATTCATGGATAACCTCGACAAGTTCGTCGTGGTTTATCTGGATGATATCCTTGTATTTTCCTAGAACAAAGAAGAACATGCTGAACATCTTCGTCTTGTGCTGGAAAAGCTTCGAGAGCATCAACTCTATGCTAAGTATTCCAAGTGTGAATTCTGGCTTCTCGAAGTAACCTATCTTGGGCATGTCATCTCCAAGGATGGTATTGCCGTCAACCCTGAATGAGTCCAGGCTATTCTCGATTGGACTCCTCCGAAGAATGTCAAGAAAGCCAGAAGTTTTCTTGGTCTCGCCAGCTATTGCCGTCGATTTGTCGAGAACTTCTCCAAGATCGCCAGGCCCCTGACTAACCTGTTGCATAAGGGCGTCAAGTTTCAATGGACAGACAAATGTCAGGAAAGTTTCCAGGCACTCAAGGACAAGTTGACTTCTGCCCTAGTGCTTGCTCCACCTGATACTAAGAAGGACTTCGTCATTTACTGTGACGCTTCCCGTCAAGGATTAGGCTGTGTCCTAATGCAAGAGCGCAAAGTGATTGCTTATGCCTCTCGTCAATTGCGCCCTCACGAACAAAACTACCCGGTTCATGACCTCGAGCTTGTTGCTGTTATTCATGCACTAAAACAGTGGCGACATTACCTTCTCGGTAATCGTTGCAAGATCTTCACCGACCACCAAAGTCTGAAGTATCTTTTTAATCAACCAGACCTGAACCTTCGTCAGCACAGATGTGATAACCCACAAGTATAGGGGATCAATTGTAGCCTCTTTCGATAAGTAAGAGTGTCGAACCCAACGAGGCGCTAAAGGTAGAACAAATATTCCCTCAAGTTCTATCAACCACCGATACAACTCTACGCACGCTTGACATTCGCTTTACCTAGAACAAGTATAAAACTAGAAGTACTTTGTAGGTGTTTTTGGATAGGTTTGCAATATAATAAAGAGCATGTAAATAAAAGCTAAGGGCTGTTTAGATAAAGAAGCAATAAAGTTAGTATAGCGAGTATGGAAAAGTGGTGGTAGGAGTTGCGAAATTGTCCCTAAGCAATTGACTACTTTACTAGACCGATAGCAAGTTTTATGTGGGAGAGGCCACTGCTAGCATGTCATCCCTGACTTGGAATTCTATGCACTTATGATTGGAACTATTAGCAAGCATCCGCAACTACTAACGTTCATTAAGGTAAAACCCAACCATAGCATTAAGATATATTGGTCCCCCTTCAATCCCGTATGCATCAATTTCTATGCTAGGTTGAAGCTTCTGTCACTCTTGCCCTCCAATACATAGTCCTATCAACATACAACTAACCCTATGGTGTGATCCACACGGGCGCTCATATGATGGGAACCAAAGGACATCAACATAATGTCACATCCCTAGTTCTGGTATGTCCTAGGCTTGCTTGTGCATCATGTTTAATCTTTCAAATAAATTTGAAATGGGGAAAGTTGCAAACCCTAGCACCAAAGCTTTTCCAATAGGTTCAACTTTAAAATGGATTTTCAATGAACCCGAAATGCTCTTCAAAAATGTTCATGCTCTTTGGATAATGTTGGGAACAACAACCAGAGGTGATGCACATTTTTGCTACACATTTTGGATTTTTGAATCAATGCATAAATATTTGATTTGGAGCTGTTTAAATTATATAAATATTTTAATGGCTCCAAAAATGTTGGGAATTGGTGAGGGCCTCTCGAATATTATATCTAGATGCCACAAATATTTTCAGCATTTATGGAAATGTTTTAACATTTCTTTTAGATACAAAACAAATGTCAGAAATAGAAAAAGAAAACAAGAGATAAGAAAAGACTTACCTGGCGCTCACCTGGCAGCCCGTTTGGCCGGCCCAGCCCAGCAGGGGCAGGGAGGTCTTCTTCCTCCCGCCAGGAGGACGCCGAGCGCGTGGCCGACGCGCGCCGGCGCACGCCCGGCCACCTCCTGCTTCCCACCGCTGCCTCGACACTCTGGAGATGCCACGCGACCCCCTGGAGCCGTATGGATCCCCCACACCTCCTCTCCCCTTCTCTGTTTCGCTCTCTCCCCGCAACCGAACACAACGGTCGCCGCCGATCACTGCCACCGCGGCCATCGGCCTGCCCTAGCCTCACGGACGTGCCCCAGAGCTCCGCCTCACCGCCTGCTACGTCCTCAATGAGCCAGGCGACCTGGGAAGCTCTGCATCGACGCCACCATCTTCGTTTCTATCGCCGGCCGCCGGAGATCCTCCTCGTTGCTCCGGTCGCTCCGGGCCTTCCCCGAGCCCGCTAGCCTGCTCTGCGTGATCCCGTTGAGCTCCCAGTCTTTCCCCCCTTAACCACGTCGTCATTTTTGTCCCGTAGCCGCTGCCCCGCGAGCACCCGAAGCCGCCGTCCGCCATGGCCGGCGAGCTTCGTGCCCCTTAGCCCCTCCGCTCCTGCTAGTTGCTCCGGCGGGCTCCTGTTGCCCATTAGGTGCTGCCTAGCACCCCCCGTTCGCTCGCCTCGCGCTGCAGCCGCAACCCCGCATCAACCGAGCTCTGGCCGCCGCCGCGAGCCCTGCTCCGGCGAGCTACGTCCACCCCACGGCCTCCCACCTACTCCGTTAGATGCGCGCGAGCGCCAGCCACCCTCGGCACCCATCTGCGCGTCGAATGGACGCCGAAGCAGCGTTTCCGGCGAGCGTCCGCCGCGGTTTTGGTCGTCGCCGGCCGAACTCCGGCGGGGCTGACATGGCAGCTTAATTAGCACTAATCCCCACCATTAGCCACCCCACCAGCCGCTGACAGTGGGCCCCAGGGCCAAGTCAAACCCTGGTTAGTGCGGGTTTGACCCGGGGTTAACCCCAGTGTCACTGATGTGTGGCCCCCACACGTCAGGTTTGACCTGGTCAGCCCTGCTGACGCCTCTGTGACATCACGCTGATGCAGTACTTGATTTCTGGATTTTAAATAATTCAGAGAATTCCAGAAAATAGTTAAAACTTCTAAAAATCATAGAAATTAAACCGTAGCTCAGAATGAAATAATTTATATATGAAAAATCATCAGAAAAATGCAAGGAATCCATTTATGCCAGTTTCATGCATGAAAAACCAACTTATACTTGATGTATAAGTGAAAACGTAATAATGGCATGTTATCTACTTAATTTGGGGTTTGCATATGAACCCTTGGTTCATATGGACTCCAACCAAATTGATGCTAGATGCATTAGGGCAAATCATAGCAGCTTTGAAATATCATCTTCATGCATCATATTGTTGCATATGGTTGTTTATTGATTGCCGGCACCGTCCCTTCTCGATAGGTTCTACTTCGGAAGGTGTCCCGAGTACCTGTCTGAGGAGCAGTGCTTCTTCGTGGATCTATCAGGCAAGCAAACCCCCTTGAGCATCTCGATAAATCCCACTCTCTCGCTCCTGCTCCTTTACTGCATTAGGACAACAACGATTCAAACTGCTACTTTTCTGCTGCGGTAGTTGAACCCATTCCTCTGCATGACCTATCATTGCCACAGTAAATAGTTGAAAACCCACTAGCATGAGTAGGAGTTGCTTGAGCCTTGATGTGCCTACTCATCCATGCTTGATTTCTTTATGCCAGCTATGCTTAGAGTTGTGTCAGGTCTGATTCACTGGGAATGAATCGGAGTGGTGAACATGTCCTATCGGTAAAGGCTAAGTGTGTGAACACGTTTTGGTAAAGGTAGCGATGAGAGGCCATGTAGGAGTACATGGTGGGTTGTCTTATTGGAGCCGTCCCTAAGCACCGAGTTCTGTGTATGTTATCCAAGTCCAGTTACTACCACACATTGGGTTCCGGTTATCCGGTCCCTCTCGGCTTATTAATCCACTTGATCTCTGTCCAGGAGTTGCAACTAGTTTCTGGCATTTGTAGGTAGTGCTATTTGTCTACCAGGTGGTGTCCGACGGGACGGGCTTGGGATAGACTAGGCACCGTGGCACGGTGTACCAAGTGGCACCCGGATGGTGGGCTTGGGAACCCTGCACACATCGTTTGGGGCCGTGAGCGACATCCCGGCCGGATCTCCTTGCGGATGGAACCCGAATAGGCGATAAACCTGGACGAGAGACTTGTGTGGTTAGTCAGGTCATGGCCGACACCCTCGCCCGGCTTCCGCTTGAAGGTTGCCGAGGTACATGACGTGTACAAGGCTATAAGTGGCGAGAGCGTGTGTGAAGAAGTACACCCCTGCAGGGTCAACATTATCTATTCGAATAGCCGTTTTCCTTGGATATGGAAACTTGGAGGACTTATGTAGTACATAGACAACTTGAAGTGGATACTCTAAAATCCGCAAGATAAGCGTGAGTGCTATGGATGGCCTTCTCATAGGCAGACGGGAACGGATCCATAGTGGAGTATTGATATGGTGAATATGTGGACTCGTGTGCGTCTTCTCACCCCAAAGAAGTTTCTGATACTCGTAGTATAGGTTAGCCACTGAGTCAAAGCTGGCTTGCTGCTGTTAAAAACTCCACCACCCCCTTTGTTGATAATGTTGCATATGTAGATAGTTCTGATGTAAGACTTGCTGAGTACCCTTGTACTCATGTTTGCTTATTTTTGTTTTGCAGTTGGTTACACTAGTGACTTCGACGAGTAGCTTGTATCCCAGCTACGATCTTGTACCCTTGGGAGGGTCGTGTTTAGTCAGGCTTCTTAGTCTTTTCCTTTTGTAGTTGTCTGTACTCAGACATGTAATGCTTCCGTTGCTTGTATGCTCGGAATGATGGGTCATGAGACCCCTGTTTGTATTGAATGCTATGTGGCTCTTCTGGGCGTTTATCTATATGAGTTTGAGTTATGTTGTGATGCCATGTTGTACAGCACATACTTGCATGTTATGCGTACGTGTAACGTGTATTGCTATGTGTGGGATCCGTCAACCTAGTTGTTTACCTCTGGTAGCCTCTCTTATGGGGAAATGTAGTCTTGTGCTTCCATGTGCCATAGTAGTCCGCTACAGCCCGGTTCACCGGAGTCCTACTAGCCCAGCACTACTGCTCCGGAACACTTGACTGGCCGACATGTGATTCACTTCGTTCCTGTGTCTGTCCCTTCGGGGAAATGTCACGCGGTGACATCCGGAGTCCTGCCTAGCCTGCTACAGCCCGAGTTCTCAGAGTCCTGTTAGCCCAGTGCTACAACCCGGATTCATACGCTGTTGACCGACATGCTCGTGGTTGATTCATGTATGCCTGTCCCTGTAAGTTAGTGTCACTTTCGGTTCACGACTAGTCATGTCGGCACGGGTTCTCTGTCATATGGATGCTAGCGACACTATCATATATGTGAGCCAAAAGGCGCAAATGGTCCCGGTCCAGGTAAGGTGGTACCCGTGGGAATACCGTGCGTGAGGCCGCAAAGTGATATGAAGTGTTACATGCTAGATTGGTGTGACTTAGGATTGGGGTCCCGACAGCATTGGTATCAGAGCCTGACTGACTGTAGGGTTACCAAGCCAAACTGGTCGAAGTTGAGTCTAGAAATGCTTTAGTTATATGAGGGAATTGATTGTGGAAGGGAACGTAAGGCTCTTTTACTCCTTTACCTCATGTCATTCTTTCTGAGTTAGCCTCTTCTTTTCTACGAGGGTTAAGGCCTAGGCTTCTCCTCTATCTCTCAGGATGACGTGTTACTAAACCATAAAGTCTTAGGATTGTTGGGTTGTGTCTCCATACAGTTCTACTACTTCCGTGTGTCCTCAATTTGACCCAGAACCTTGATATTATGATGCTGATTGATTATGCTATTCCTTTGATGAATGTCTCAAAAATCCTTTTGAGCATTTACAGCCGTTATGCTGCCGAAATTGTCCTAGGATTTCAAGAATTTCCAATGCTTTTGCATTATATTCCGCATCCCTATGTCGATGCTAATTCCATCCTTGTTTCCTTGGTTTTTGTGCCAGGATGTCATCTGCTAACCGAGGTTCAGTTGCTCATAGCAAGAACCACGGAGATGGTAGGGATGAGGATCCTCCTGACCAGCCTTTGATGGCAGAGTTCTTGTTAGCATCCGAGAGGAACAAGCGTGAGACTAACCGCTTGCTGGCACAGATTGAGCAGAACACCGCACATCAGCGTAAGAAGTTGGTTTCCATCACCGACTTCATTGGTCTGAAACCACCCACCTTCCATCATTCCATTGAGCCACTCGATGCAGATGACTAGCTCCGAAGCATCACTCACAAGTTGCATTCTGCGAACGTAGCTGAAGGTGACAAGGTCACCTATTGTAAGGTCATATTTATCCCTAAGTGTTTTGGTGATTGATGACAATGCATTTGCGGACTAATCGTGTGCCATGAGCTTTCCAGACTCCTCTCTGCTAGGCACAAGACGATTGGGTGCCCCTCGAAGACTGACGAAGACGGCATCTTTTCTATGTTTCTTTTTGGTGGATTTGAGTCGTAGGAAAGCCGTACTATTAAGAGGGGGTCCGCGTTGGAAAGGTTTGGGTGGAATCATCACGTACACGTCTCCTTTTATCCCCTCCTTCTTCCTTGGAGCTTCCTCCGTTTTCCTGCCATAGTTGACTGACTGCTTGTGTGGTTGCGGTAGTACCGCTCCAGGATTAATGGTAGTACCGTGGGCATCCACGGTAGTACCGCGCAGTGGCACGGTAGTACCGCTGGTGCTCACGGTAGTACCGCTCCCCTGGAGCCTTACTACCGCTGCCCCACCCGGCTAGTGCCGCCCGGTTGCGGTAGTAGGAGCGGATGTAATTTTTTACATCCGCACCTGCCGTGGTAGTACCGCTTTCACCGTGCGGTAGTACCGCGCTAGGCAGTCAGGCAGTAGTACCGCCCCTCGGCAGTACTACTGTGTCGAGTTTTTGCTACTTCCGTTCTTTTGTGGAAGTATGCACGGAAGTTCCCCTCCCCCCTATCGGGACTTTTTGCCTCACGGTAGTACCGCCCTGATGGCGCGGTAGTACCGCGCGGGCGGAAGTACCGCCCCAGCTTGCGTCTGTTTCCCTGGCTGGGGGTCGCGGCAGTACCGTAGGGTGGTACGGTAGTACCGCACTACCGTGCGGTAGTACCGCTTGGTTGCAAGCAGTACCACCGCGCGGCCTTGCGGTAGTACCGCTGGCCATGCGCGGTAGTACCGCTGGCCGCGGGCTGGTAGGTGGGTAACGGTTGGATCTTTTCCACACACTATATAAAGGGTCTCCTTCTTCCCCGTTGACTCACCTCTTCCACCATTAAAGCTCCATTATTGCTCCAAGCTCCATTTTCGCCCGATCTCACTCCCTAGCCAACCAAACTTGTTGATTTGCTCGGGAGTGGTTGAGAAGGCCCCGATCTACACTTCCACCGAGAGATATTTGATTCCCCCTACTAATCCCTTGCGGATCTTGTTACTCTTGGGTGTTTGAGCATCCTAGACGGTTGAGGTCACCGCGAAGCCATAGTCCATTGTGGTGAAGCTTCGTGGTGGTCGTTGGGAGCCTCCAATTGAGTTGTGGAGATTGCCCCAACCTCGTTTGTAAAGGTTCGGTCGCCGCCTCCAAGGGCACCAATAGTGGAATCATTGCATCTTGCATTGTGTGAGGGCGTGAGGAGATTACGGTGGCCCTAGTGGCTTCCTGGGGAGCATTGTGCCTCCACACCGCTCCAACGGAGACGTACTTTGTAGGATCGAAAGTATGTCTAGAGGGGGGTGATTAGACTACTTGACCAAATAAAAACCTAACCTTTTCCCAATTTTAGTTCTTGGCAGATTTTAGCTAATTTAGGACAAGTCAAGCAATCATCACATAATTCAAGCAAGCATGCAAAGAGTATATAGGCAGCGGAAAGTAAAGCATGCAACTTGCAAGAAAGTAAAGGGAAGGGTTTGGAGAATTCAAACGCTATTGGAGACACGGATGTTTTTCCCGTGGTTCGGATAGGTGGTGCTATCCTACATCCACGTTGATGGAGACTTCAACCCACGAAGGGTAACAGTTGCGCGAGTCCACACAGGGCTCCACCCAAGGGTAACGGTTGCGCGAGTCCACACAGGGCTCCACCCACGAAGGGTCCACGAAGAAGCAACCACCCACAAAGGGTCCACGAAGAAGCAACCTTGTCTATCCCACCATGGCCATCGCCCACGAAGGACTTGCCTCACTAGTGGTAGATCTTCACGAAGTAGGAGATCTCCTTACCCTTACAAACTCCTTGGTTCAACTCCACAATCTTGTCGGAGGCTCCCAAGTGACACCTAGCCAATCTAGGAGACACCACTCTCCAAGAAGTAACAAATGGTGTGTAGGTAATGAACTCCTTGCTCTTGTGCTTCAAATGATAGTCTCCCCAACACTCAACTCTCTCTCATAGGATTTGGATTTGGTGGAAAGAAGATTTGAGTGGAAAGCAACTTGGGAAGGCTAGAGATCAAGATTCATATGGTAGGAATGGAATGTCTTGGTCTCAACACATGAGTAGGTGGTTTTCTCTCAGAACATATGAGTAGGAATGGTATGTGTGTTCTGATGGCTCTCTCTTCAAATGAGAAGGAGGTGGAGGGGTATATATAGCCTCCACACAAAATCGAACCGTTACACACAATTTACCAATCTCGGTGGGACCGGATCAGAAAACTCGGTCTGACCGAAGTAGTAAACCTAGTGACCGTTAGGAATTTCGGTGGGACTGACATGCGACTCGGTAGGACGGATTCGGTTACGGTTTGGGCATAACGTAATCTCGGTGAGACCGATTACACAAACTCGGTGAGACCGAATTTGGTAATTAGCTAACCAGAGTGTTGGTCAGGCAAACTCGGTGGGACCGATTTGCTCTTTCGGTGAGACCGAGTTCCACTCGGTGAGACCGAAAAGTTACAAAGGGGAAACACTGAGTTTACATTGCAATCTCGGTGGGACCGATTCGCTCTTTCGGTGAGACCGAAAAGTTACGAAAGGGAAACAGAGAGTTTGCAACCCCATCTTGGTGAGACCGAGATCCTTATCGGTAGGACCGAATTGCTAGGGTTTGGCAGTGGCTAATGACAAGTGAAAACTCGGTGGCGCCGGATAGGAAGAATCGGTAGGACCGAGTTTGGCTTAGGGTTTAGGTCATATGTGGATATGGGAAAGTAGTTGAGGATTTTGGAGCATATCACTAAGCACATGAAGCAAGAGGCTCATTAAGCAACACCTCATCCCTCCTTAATAGTATTGGCTTTTCCTAAAGACTCAATGTGATCTTGGATCACTAAAATATAAAATGAAGAGTCTTGAGCTTTTGAGCTTGAGCCAATCCTTTGTCCTTAGCATTTTGAGGGTTCCACTTTCACATCCATGCCATGCCAATCATTGAGCTTTCCTGAAATAATTATCTTGGAATTAGTATTAGCTCAATGAGCTATATGTTGTTATGAATTACCAAAACCACCTAGGGATAGTTGCACTTTCAATCTCCCCCTTTTTGGTAATTGATGACAACATATAGATCAAAGCTTCGACAAATGATAATAAGCATGAAATATATCGTCGCTTTGAGAAGTATGTGATAAGTAAGAGCTCCCCCTAGATTTGTGCATACTTTAAAATTTGCTTTGGACTGCAAATGCACAAAGAGTTAGAGTCATGGGTTACTCTTCCATGTCACATACATCTTGGTGGAGTGCTCAAAATGATAAGAATGAAATACATGCACTCATCACCAAGAATTAATAAATGATCACACAAGATAGATAAGGATAATAGCATTAAGCAAGCATTAAGTGTAGCTTATGATCAAACACATGATCATCAATGTCTCACAAATAATGACGTAGTATCTCAAGCACTCAAAAGCAAAAGTTCGAAAAACCACCAAATAAAGCAAGAGAGAAAAGCAACACTCTCTCTCTCTCGAAGCCTATGATCTATACATCTTCTCCCCCTTTGGCAACAAGTTACCAAAAAGTTCCTAGAAAATGCATAGCACTAGATCGACGCTCAGGCTTGATCTTCAGGTGGTGGTGGAGTCCGGATCACTCCAAGGACGAAGGCTTCTGTAGATGTTGAAGTAGTCGCTGGAGTTGGAGCTGAAGTAGATGCTGGAGCTGAGGCTGTAGCTGGTGCTGAAGTGGTGGCTCTGGTGTCAGCAACTGGCACGGCAGACGACCTCGGGCCTCGTGGCACTCTAGAAAAAGCATGAGTCGTGGTCCTGCCTCTCCTCTCATTCATGTCCTCCTGGAGCTGCTCCACTGCAGACTGAACTTCCGTTACCTTGACATCCAAGTCATAGAACTTCTGTTCCATGATTCTCTCTAGGCTCTGCTGATTTAGTGAGGGTGGCCAGACTTTGCTCAATCCTCAGCGTGGATGCAATCAAGTAACCAAGCTGCTCTTGTTTGGTCTTCAAGAAGTTACTCAGATGCCTCCTCTTGAGTAGGCATCTTGGCAGCTTTCTCCTTCCTCGCCTTCTCCTTCTTTGCAAATGCTTGGGCAGATGATGGCTCGTTCTCAGTCATGACAACTTCATTGTCCTCGAAATCTGGACGGATGGGCAGGTGTTCCTTATCCAACAAATATACGCCCGTGCCCATCTTGGAGTTGATGAGCTCCTGAATCTGAGGGGCATATCCACAGCTCCTCTTCTGATCTGCTGCAGTCCTCTTAATTGTTTCCACTATGAGGCTCATGACTTTGAATTTCTGAGGCACATCAAACACATGTAGCAAGTTGATAGCATGGCCTCTGATCATCTTGTGATCTCCAGACTTGGGCAGAAGGGTGTGCCTAAGGATCCAGTTGATCGTAGGCAATCCTGATAGCAGATAATGCACTGAGCCAAACTTGAATGTGTCAAGTGCTTCATTCGGAATCTCCTTGTACATGTTGGACATGGAGTTGTGGTCCATCTTCTTCTTGGCATAGATATCCAAGTCCTCATCTTGCTCCTCTGGGGCATTAATGATCTGTGCCCACTCAGCCACTGTAGATTGGTACCTTGTACCCTCAGACATCCATGTAATCCTCCCATTCTGGATAAAAGTGTGCCGTGGAGTAGAATTGCATGATTAGTTCCTCATTCCACTTTGTGAGCTTCTGCCCAACAAAGTCAGCTACTCCACAAGCACTAAAGCTGTCAAATACTCCTGGGTAGTACTCCTCATTCTCCTTGATATATGTCCAAGTCAACCCATCTCATGTCACAGACAATGGCTTCTTATCTAGCAGCACGTCTCATAGAAATCCTGCTGCTCCTTGGTATGAAACCTGTAGTCCACTGCAGTCCTTCTCCTAGAAGCATATGGATCTGCTTCTCTCCACTTCCTGAGCCCTGAGTCTCTCCTGAGCTTCATATCCTCAGCCACAGGATGAGCATCGTTGTGGTCTGGGATCTTGGGCTTGAGCTTCCGAAGGACATTCTCTTCCTCATCCTCAGCAACAGTCTCAGGCACTGGGGCCTTGTTCTTCTCAGCTGCAGGAATGCTCCGTGTGTTCCTCTTGGGCTTTGGCTTTGGAGCTGGCTTGGCCTTGGAAGCAGCTCCCCCTGATTTTATGGCATCTCCCATTAGCTTGGGTGCCTTGGGCGCTGGTGCAGCTGCCTCTTCTTCTTCTTCCTCTTCCATGATGGAAGCTTTGCCAAGTACTCTACAACAGTCTTCTTCACCCTTTCCTTTCTCTTCTTGCCTTCTGCAGCAACTGGCTCTTGGGGAGTGGGCTTCTCAGTTGAGGCTCTTGCCTTTGACATGGGCTGCCTGCCTGCTGGCCTTTTGATTTTCAGCCCTGGCTTTGTGCCTTGAGCTGGCTCAACTCTCTTGGAAGTGGCCTCTTCCTCTGCCACATAGTCCTCATCTTCAGAGTCTGAAGTTTTCTTCTTCCTTTGTCTCGTGGCAGCCTTTGGCAAATTGCTAGGAGTGCTCCTGCTGCCTTCATCAGATGAACTGGAGGGACTAGTGCCCTCACTCATGACCACTTGCTGCTCTGACAGATTCTGGCTATCACTCTGGTCTGACATGCTGCAAACTGACTGCTGACCCTGTGAATAGATTATAGAGGAGATAGAGTGGATGAGCATCACAAAATGCAGAGATTTTTGCAAAAAGAATGATCCAAAAACTTAGTTTTAGTTTCCCACTGAAATCATCTCGGATCTACCGATTTTCAAACTCGGTGATACCGAAGCAGTTTTGGAACCTAAACTAGTGAACTCGGTAGGACCGAGTCACGGTTCGGTGGCACCGAGACTGCTAGGGTTTCACTGAGTTCAAAAATCGGTCACACCGATAAGTAATTCTCGGTCAGACTGAGTCTCACTTGTGCAATGGCATAAGCCAAATCGGTGGGACCGAGTTTTTCAACTCGGTGGGTCCAAGATGGTTTCGGCGGAAACCTAAACCTAGAATTTTCGAATCAAACCTAACCTATGAGCGTTTTGACTGGATAGAAGTTTATCAAACGTGGCTAGAAATAGTATGATCACAATGTGCTATGAATCAGATTGAGGAATAGCACAAAGATCAAGTCCATACCCTAGTTCGGGTGGGGACTTGCTACGACGGCAACGGCGGGGCAGAATTCCCGTTGACGGCGACGGAACCAGTGACTGGAGGCTGCTGGCGGCGAGAAGACGATCCGGAGACCTCGAGGGCAGAGCAGGCTATCGCACGGGCGAAGGGTCGGAGAAATTTCCAAATTTTGCCCGTGACTATATATAGCCCGACCCTGTCGGTGTGACCGAGTGAACAACTCGGTGGCACCGAGATTCATAACTGCGTGCAGTTACTGAAACTCGGTGTGACCGAAAGGTTCAAATCGGTTGCACCGAGATCGAAAACCTAGATCAACTTAATGATCTCGGTAGGACCGAAAGTGGAGTAAGGTCAGACCGAGAATCATAAAGAGGTTTTGGAAGTTTAAGTCTGTGACGAATCGGGGACTCCGAGTGCCTCCTCACACAGAGTGGTTCGAATCTGACTTGATCAAATTTTGTGATGCAGCATGAATGGAGTTTGAGACGAGAAAAGCATAGATAGCTAGAGGAGGTTCTTAGGCATTCTTGTCCATCCACTTGGCAAAAAGAAATAAAGCCGAACAATCAAAAACAATAAGTGGATGTCCTCGGATGAGTAAATTATGCAACCAGCATGCTCAAACAATAAGATGACAAATGAAATATGTGGCAAGGCATGCACAACAAATCTAGCATCTATCAAGCAATTTGCGATGACTAGGTCATCTATATATGAGTATATTGACTTAGGAGTCAAGTGAGAACACTTGATCATAGGTCATACTCATCGTTTAAGCTCAAGTGGGGTTACCACTTTTTCATAAAGCATTGATTTGTTCACATCTTTAGAGTTGCTTTAGCTCAAGTCTTAGAGTAAAGCTCCCCCTAGATGTGATATCCCCCCTAAGAGGGATGAACTAACCTTGGGTTTTGTCGATGATGACTTCATGTAGATATTGAAGATGTGGATGCTCAATGTTGATGTAGATCTCTTGGAGCTATCCATTTGAGTGAATTGCACTTTCAATACCTACATGGGTTAGTCCCACAAGGAACAAACAAGGATATCCATAGACATAGAGTGATGCACACGAGGATGATGTCCATGAAAACTTTTAGGTTACCTTTTCCCTTGTTTTACCAACAAGAGGGTTTGTGACTCCTTGAACTAGTGCAAGATGTGGAAGTTGATTGCACTTGTTCTTGCCAAAATGATAAGAATGAAGTATGTTGGCGGAGTCACCCTCAAGAACTTCTCTAGTTCTTCTTCTTTTGGATCCACATCATCTTGATGGGAATCCTTGGAGTTGTAGTCGTACTTGATGAAGTGGAACTTGAAGTAGTCTTGGGAATCCACTTGACTAAGGTCTTTGGAGCTTCTTCAAATGCATCAATTTCCTCTTGAAGCTTGTCCTTGCCTTTTTGCTCGTAGACTTGTGGTGGAAGATCATCTTGAGCTTGTGTCCCCTTGAAAGAAGTATACTTCTCTTGTTGAGGGACAAACTTTGTCTTGGGGTATTGATCTTCTTCCCATTCAACTCCATTGGCATTGAACTTTCGTTCAAAACCAACACCTTGATTCTTCCGGTGCATTCCTTGCTTGCGCACAATTTCCTCGAATTGCTTACTCCCGGCAAGGCTTTTGTACACTCCTTTCTCTATAATTCCATTCAATAAGCTATTTTCTTGCTCAAGTGTAACTTGGCTAAGAGAATCATTAGTGGAATCAAGAGAACTACTAGAAGCAACAATATTGGATTTAGCATGATCATTGTTACTACTAGAGGAAGAATCTTTCTTGTTAGACTTGACTTGAGGCATGTAAGTGGATAAGAGTAAACGCTTGGCAATGTAAGAAGAACTTTTCTTGCGGAGATCATCATTGTTTGCCTTTAAGAACTCATGCTCTTGCTCAAGATTGAGCTTTTCAAAGCAGAGTTTCTCATGAGCTCTTAAAAGTTCTCGATGATCTTCGAAGATAGTGTCATGAGCTAACTTAAGAGTTTTTAGTTCTTTAGTTAGAGCCTCAATCTTCTCCTTATCATTGTCATTCGTTTTATCTTGATTAGCATGATTAATTGGTCTTTCATCATAGTATTCATCACTAGAGTTGTCACCAAGAAAATCATCACCTAACAAGTCATCTTCATCACTATTGAAATCAACATACTCGGGGTGTGTTACCTTAGGACCTTTGGCCATGAAGCATCTTCCAACTCCTTCATTTGGTGAGTCAAATATGTCGTAGGAGTTGGTTGACACAAGTGCTAGACCGGCAACACCTTCATCTTGAGTATCTTCGGAGTCGGAGTGATAACTTCTCTCGGAGTGGCTGTCGGAGTCGGAGCCGGATACCCATTCACCAACATGAGCTTGATGTCTTCGTCTTGTATAGCTCCTTGATGATTTTTCCTTCCTTTCCGAATCCTTGCTTCTCCGTGAGTATCTTCGTTCATAACGATCATCTCTACTCCTTCTTTCCCTTGGTGGTGATCCTTTGCTTCTTCTTTTTGGAGAATCTTCTCTTCTCTTGTAGGGAGCCGTACACTCATTGGAGTAGTGTCCGGGTCTTCCACAATTGTAACAGTTTCGCTCTCGACTAGAAGATCTTTTGTCATTGTAGGACCTTGACTTGGAGCTTCTATCTTTGCTTCTACTCTTGTAGAACTTGTTGAAGTTCTTCACCATTAAGCTCAATTCTTCGTTGAAGTCTTGTTTCTCACTTGATGATGTAGGGGCTTCACATGAGGCTTTATAGGCACCACTTGATTTGTTGTGAAGTTCCTCTTTATCCTTAAGTGACATCTCATGAGCAACAATTCTTCCAATCACCTCCGTTGGCTTGAGATCTTTGTAATTGGGCATCATTTGGATCAATGTGCACACGGTATCATATTTTCCATCCAAGGCTCTTAGGATCTTCTTGATGATGAATCTATCGGTCATCTCTTCACTTCCTAAGCCGGCAATCTCATTTGTGATGAGAGCAAGCCTAGAGTACATTTCAGCGACACCTTCACCATCCTTCATCTTGAACTTGTCAAGTTGGCTTTGAAGCACATCCAACTTGGATTCCTTGACGGAGTCGGTACCTTTGTGCATATCAATCAAAGTGTCCCAAATTCCGTTTGCATTCTCAAGGCGGCTGATTTTGTTGAATTCTTCGGGGCACAATCCGTTGAAGAGAATATCGCAAGCTTGAGCATTGTATTGCAACATCTTCAACTCATCCGCGGTAGCTTCACGGTTTGGTTCTCTCCCATCAAAGAAGTCACCTTGCAAACCAACACACACAATAGCCCAAACGGCGGGGTTATGTCCAAGAATATGCATTTTCATTTTATGCTTCCAACTAGCAAAATTAGTACCATCAAAGTAAGGACCTCTACGGTGATAATTTCCCTCGCTAGACGCCATACTCTCCTAGGTTGTGAAACCAAGGCTATGATCACAAAAAGCTATGGAGATCAAAGCAAATGGAGACCAAGGCTCTGATACCACTTGTAGGATCGAAAGTATGTCTAGAGGGGGGTGATTAGACTACTTGACCAAATAAAAACTTAGCCTTTTCCCAATTTTAGTTCTTGGCAGATTTTAGCTATTGTGGGACAAGTCAAGCAATCATCACACAATTCAAGCAAGCATGCAAAGAGTATATTGGCAGCGGAAAGTAAAGCATGCAACTTGCAAGAAAGTAAAGGGAAGGGTTTGGAGATTTCAAACGCAATTGGAGACACGGATGTTTTTGCCGTGCTTCGGACAGGTGGTGCTATCCTACATCCACGTTGATGGAGACTTCAACCCACGAAGGGTAACGGTTGCGCGAGTCCACACAGGGCTCCACCCACGAAGGGTCCATGAAGAAGAAACCACCCACAAAGGGTCCAGGAAGAAGCAACCTTGTCTATCCCACCATGGCCATCGCCCACGAAGGACTTGCCTCACTAGCGGTAGATCTTCACGAAGTAGGCGATCTCCTTGCCCTTACAAACTCCTTGGTTCAACTCCACAATCTTGTCGGAGGCTCCCAAGTGACACCTAGCCAATCTAGGAGACACCACTCTCCAAGAAGTAACAAATGGTGTGTAGGTAATGAACTCCTTGCTCTTGTGCTTCAAATGATAGTCTCCCCAACACTCAACTCTCTCTCATAGGATTTGGATTTGGTGGAAAGAAGATTTGAGTGGAAAGCAACTTGGGAAGGCTAGAGATCAAGATTCATATGGTAGGAATGGAATGTCTTGGTCTCAACACATGAGTAGGTGGTTCTCTCTCAGAACATATGAGTAGGAATGGTGTGTGTGTTCTGATGGCTCTCTCACTTAATGAGAAGGAGGTGGAGGGGTATATATAGCCTCCACACAAAATCCAACCGTTACACACAATTTACCAATCTCGGTGGGACCGGATAAATAAACTCGGTCTGACCGAAGTAGTAAACCTAGTGACCGTTAGGAATTTCGGTGGGACTGACATGCAACTCGGTAGGACCGATTCGGTTAGGGTTTGGGCATAACGTAATCTCGGTGAGACCGATTACACAAACTCGGTGAGACCGAATTCGGTAATTAGCTAACCAGAGAGTTGGTCAGGCAAACTCGGTGGACCGATTTGCTCTTTCGGTGAGACCGAGTGGAACTCGGTGAGACCGAAAAGTTACCAAGGTGAAACACTGAGTTTACTTGCAATCTCGGTGGGACCGATTCGCTCTTTCGGTGAGACCGAAAAGTTACGAAAGGGAAACAGAGAGTTTGCAACCCCATCTTGGTGAGACCGAGATCCTTATCGGTAGGACCGAATTGCTAGGGTTTGGCAGTGGCTAATGACAAGTGAAAACTCGGTGGCGCCGGATAGGAAGAATCGGTAGGACCGAGTTTGGCTTAGGGTTTAGGTCATATGTGGATATGGGAAAGTAGTTGAGGATTTTGGAGCATATCACTAAGCACATGAAGCAAGAGGCTCATTAAGCAACACCTCATCCCTCCTTAATAGTATTGGCTTTTCCTAAAGACTCAATGTGATCTTGGATCACTAAAATATAAAATGAAGAGTCTTGAGCTTTTGAGCTTGAGCCAATCCTTTGTCCTTAGCATTTTGAGGGTTCCACTTTCACATCCATGCCATGCCAATCATTGAGCTTTCCTGAAATAATTATCATGGAATAGTATTAGCTCAATGAGCTATATGTTGTTATGAATTACCAAAACCACCTAGGGATAGTTGCACTTTCATACTTCCTAGCCAATTGTTAGTTTCCTGTTCACCCCCCCTCTAGTCAACCATATCGATCCTTTCAATTGGTATCAGAGCCTCGTCTCTTTATTAAGGACTTTACCGTCCGAAGAGTATGGTTGATACCGTAGACGGAGCAGAGGAACACTCCGGTGTGAATCCTATCTCGTCTACGGGCGATGGGGGAACTTCGGTCTCTCGTGAGGAGTTCAATGTAGCCTTGGAGACATTGAAAACCTCCATGTTGACCGAAGTTGAAAGCATGTTTACTAAATTTCTTGAGGGGCTTAAACTATCAACCGCATCGTTGAAAGTGGGGGATCCCGCCAACAAGGTGTCGGATGCTATCCCTGAAAAGGGGGAAGCTAGTAGTGAAAAGGCTCCTTCTTCTAGTGGCAAGAATGGCACGGGCATCTTTGCCCATTTGGAACCACCACTTGTTTATGGTGGACCGGTTCCTTCCACTCATTTGAATCATGCCGGTCCTCCCCCTAAGATTGTGAAAAATGAGGATTTTGATTCATGGGTTTACCGCTTTAAACGTCATTTAAATCATGTGAACACTAACCTTTGGAGAATCATTGAAGAAGGTTTCTATCCACATGATCCAAGCAACTTCACTCCTCGAGAAGCCGCGGACAATCAATTCAATGAGAATGCTCTCTTCATCATTCAAGATGCATTTCCACCTGAAGACCTACCTCATCTTCGTCCCTTCGCCTTGGCTAAAGATGCATGGCATTGTGTCGTGTCTCTCTACCGGGGAAGCGCAAGCATTCAACGGTCCAACTATGAAGTGGTACAAGATGAGGCCGATGAGTTTGCAATGAAGGAAGATGAAGAACCTCGTGAGCTCTATCGGAGAGTCACCAAACTCGCGGTCTCACTATGAGATCACGGGAGCAAGGACAGGGATGACAATTGGATCAAGCGCAAATTCCTCAAGGTGATGATGCCCTACCACAAGGCCATGTCCTCCGTCATTCGTCAAAGACCGGACTTCCACACTTTGACCTCAAGCGAAGTGTTGGATGAGTTTGTGGCCATGAACATTTTGGACAAGACCGCCGACACTGCGGTGCTCCGTTCTCAACGGGCAAAGAAGCCTAACCTTGCATTGAAGGCCAAGCTCACCGTGGAAGAAGAAGAAGAGGAAGAAGAGGAGAGCAGCCCTGAAGATACAAAGTATGCATATCATGAACATATGGCACTTGCTTCAAGGAAATTTTGGAGCAAGAAAAACTCAAGGCCCAACTTTAGCAAAAACAACTCGAGTGGCACAAGGGGCAAGCAACGTGTAAGGACTTGCTACAATTGCGGCAACGTAAGTCATTTCGTTGTGGAATGCCCGTATGAGAAGAGGGAAGACAATGGTGGCAAACTCATCCGAAAGGACAAGGCCAAGTCGTTCCCCAACAAGAACAACTTCACCAAGAAGACTCCTCCCAAGGCCTTGGTTGTGCAAGAAGAGTACAATGAGGATGATGACGATGATGAAGATGATGAGTCGGTTGCCATGGCCTCCGTCGCCATTGCAACAACGTCACGAGTGTCCCTCTTCGACTCACCCAACAAAAGCATCACCGCCAAGTGCCTCATGGCTAAAGCCACCAACAAGGTGTTTGCTTCCGGTGGTGGATCATGGTTGCTCGATAGTGGAGCTACAAATCATATGGCCGGAAGCAAGGACTTGGTGGTGGACGTGCACAAGGTTCCATCTATGCCCACCAATGTCGAGTGGGGTGACGCCTCATCTTCTAAGGTATTGGGACTTGGCAAGGTTGTCATCTCTCATGATCTCACGATCGAGAAGGTCATGCTTGTTGAGTCCCTTGCATACAATTTACTTTCTGTTCGTCAACTTGCAATCATGGGCTTTGCCACTTTCTTTGATATCGATACCGTGGCCCTCTTGTGGAGCAAGACTCTTAAAGTAGCCTTTGTCGGGCATGTCGAGAACGGTCTATATGTGATTAAGTTTTCGGAGCGACCCACTAAGACCGCGACATGCCTAATGGCTAAAGTTGATGTGGGATGGCTTTGGCATCACCGTTTAGCCCATGTCAATATGAGATCTTTGCAAAGTCTCCTAAAGGGGGACCATGTTCGTGGACTAACGAATGTTAGTTTTGCTAAAGATCGTGCTTGCAGTGCCTGTATCGAAGGAAAGCTACATGAGAAGGCTCACCCTCCCTCGACTATCATTTATTCAAAGAGGCCTTTGGAGCTCCTTCACATGGATCTCTTTGGGCCTCCATCTTTCGATAGTCTTGGAGGTAGGAAGTATTGTTTGGTGATTGTGGATGACTACTCAAGGTACACGTGGGTGTATTTCTTCAAGAGGAAGAGCGAGACCCAACAAACCGTCATTGACTTTGCAAATGAAGCACAACGTCAACACAATGCAAAGATCTTGACAATAAGAAGTGACAACGGCACCAAGTTCAAGAACTACACCTTGGATGAATTTCTTAGTGATGAGGGAATCAAACATCAATATTCCGCACCATACACCCCTCAACAAAACGGTGATGCGGAGAGGAAGAACCAGACGTTGATGGATGCGGCAAGGACCATGATGACGGAGTTCAAGTCTCCATACAACTTTTGGGCCGAAGCCATCAACACCGCGTGTCATGCATCCAATCGGTTCTACCTTCGCAAGGGCTTGAACAAGACTCCATATGAGATACTCACCGGTAACAAGCCCAACCTCAAGTACTTCCGGGTATTCAGGTGTAAGTGTTTCATTCTTAGGAAAGGTGTTCGGTTGTCTAAATTCGAGGCTAGAGCTTATGAGGGCATATTTGTTGGTTATGCTACAAACTCTCATGCTTACCGTGTCCTCAATAAATCCACGGGACTTATTGAGGAGACATGTAACGTGGAGTTTGATGAGAATAACGGCTCCCAAGTGGAGCAAAGTGGCACTTGTGATGTAGGTGATGAAATTCCTCCTCAAGACATAAGAAGAATGGGTGTTGGTTTCATCCTACCCATTGAGGAACCCCTTGTGGCCGAAGGAGAAGGACAATGCTCCACTCAAGTGGAGCCATCACCAACCCAAGGCCCACACACTTCCGAAGAACAAAGTGAAGGCCCTCAACCTCATGAACAAGACCAAGGGCTAGATCATACTCAAGATGGTGTGGACACACCAAGTGATGCCCAAGGTCAAGTTCTCTCCCCAGAACAAGTTCATGACGGCGCTCAAGATGATCAAGTAACCGCTCCTCAACTCACCACCGAGGAGGAATTAGAGCATCGTGCCGCCAAGGTCTATGAGGCGCTAGAAGATCCGGATTGACTCAATGCCATGGACGAAGAACTCAACAACTTCGAGCGCAACAAAGTGTGGAGATTGGTACCAAGGCCAACGAGGAACCACAATGTCATTGGAACCAAGTGGATATTCAAGAACAAGCAAGATGCCCATGGGATTATCATTCGCAACAAGGCTCGTTTGATAGCACAAGGCTACTCCCAAGTCGAGGGTATCGACTACGGTGAAACCTTTGCTCCCGTTGCACGTCTTGAATCCATTCGCATGTTGATTGCATATGCTTCTCATCATAACTTTAAGTTACATCAAATGGATGTGAAGAGTGCTTTTCTTAATGGTCCCATTAATGAATTGGTGTACGTCAAGCAACCCCGCGGGTTCGAGGATCCCTACTTTCCCGATCATGTGTATCAACTCGATAAGGCACTCTATGGCCTTAAACAAGCCCCATGTGCATGGTATGACCACCTTACCGAGTTGTTACAAGACCGTGGCTTTGAAGTTGGGATAATCGACCCCACTCTTTTTACTAAGAAGGTCAAAGGGGAGTTGTTTGTGTCCAATTATATGTTGATGATATTATCTTTGGTTCTCCTAACAAAGCTTTCAATGAGGAATTTGCCGCTCTCATGACCTCAAAGTTCGAGATGTCCTCCATGGGAGAGTTGAAGTTCTTTCTAGGGTTCGAAGTGAAGCAAAGAAGAGAAGGAACCTTCATCAATCAATCCAAATACACTCAAGACATGCTCAAGAGATTCAAGCTAAGTGACGTCAAGCCGACTTCCACTCCAATGCCCACCAAGTGCCAACTTGACTTAGATCCCAATGGTAAAGTGGTGGATCAAAAGGTATATCGTTCCATGATTGGATCCTTGCTTTACCTTTGTGCATCTAGACCGGACATCATGTTGAGTGTGGGAATTTGTGCACGGTTTCAAGCCGCACCTAAGGAAAGTCACTATGTGGCGGTCAAACGAATCTTTCGATATTTGGCTCATACCCCAAACTTTGGCTTATGGTACCCAAGAGGATCAAACTTCAAGCTTGTAGGGTACTCGGATTCCGATTGGGCGGGAGACAAAGTGGATAGGAAGTCCACTTCCGGAGGGTGCCAATTCCTTGGTTGCTCTTTGGTAAGTTGGTCTTCCAAAAAGCAAAGTTGTGTGTCTCTCTCGTCCACCGAAGCGGAGTATGTTGCGGCCGGTAGTTTTTGTGCACAACTCTTATGGATGAGGCAAACTTTAAAGGATTATGGTGTCACTAGTGACAAAGTGCCTCTTTGGTGTGACAATGAAAGTGCCATCAAGATCTCTCTCAACCCAGTGCAACACTTCAAGACGAAGCATATTGAGATCCGGTATCACTTCATCCGGGATCACATTAGGCGAGGAGAGATCGATCTCAACTACGTCAACACTCATGATAACCTTGCAGATATCTTCACGAAGCCCTTGGATGAAGCAAGATTTCGTGAGTTAAGGCATGAGCTAAATATCATCGATTCGAGCAATGTTGCGTGAACCCTTGCACACCCCACCATACTCAACGTGTTGTCCTATTTAGATGTAGGCATGGACATAGGGGGAGTGATGTTTTCTCAATGAACTCTCCCTCCCCCCATTATGCATAAATCAATCAAGTCTTTCACATTAGCCATTTTTGATGGTACTTGTGCTTCAAAGACGAGTTTTGGTCATGGACCCAAGGATAATTCTTCGTGGTGCCATACCAATTGACTCAAACATAGGTGGCTACGGCCACCACCCTCTCTTTTGGAAAGGTGGTGCCTCGTGGTTGGTTCGTTTGTCGTGTGCCTTTCTGGTTTTGTGTGTTGCGTGGTCTTGTGGTGTTGTGTTGGCCCAAAGTTATTTTGTGCAAAGATCCAGTTTTTCGGGCTCGAAACGTGCATCTTCTTGAGCCCACGGTACTACCGCGTCTGGGTGCGGTACTACCGCTTGGGAGGCACGGTACTACTGCGCCACAGCACGGTACTACCGCACCACGCGGTACTACCGTGTCTGGGCACGGTACTACCGCGCCGTCAAGGGCGCGTGGGGGTTATGACTCGGGCAGGGGAGTTCCAACTCCCCATACCCATTCATTGTCTCTCTCTCCACGTCTCTCCCTCTCAAGAACGGCGCCGGAGGCCCTCGCCGGATCACCGTCTCCGGCCACTCTCCTCGGATTCCGACCGGTGGGATCGTTCCCCACCACTTCCTCTTGCCATGGACCAAGGTTTTTCCCCAAATCCCTCTCTTTCTTGGCTGTTTTCTTGCTTCTAGGCTTTTGGGGACAAACTTGTTGTTCTTGAGATTTTAGGCCAAATCTATGCAAGAGTAGGATGTAGGAGAGTCGTGATGCGTAGGAAACATACTTGATATGCTGTCTTGTGGTAGTTTTGTCCAACCGTAGTACTGCCGTGTTTTCGCGGGTTTTCTCAGATTTGAACCAGTTCAGATCTGACGCGGTGCGGTACTACCGTGCCCGATGTGCGGTACTACCGCTCTTGCGGTACTACTGCCTGTCAGGTGCGGTACTACCATACGGTGCAGTACTACCGCTCCGCAGACGCGGTACTACCGCGCCGGCCGCGGTGCTAAGGTCGTACTACCGCTCCTACACCCGGTACTACCATGATCTTGCACGGTACTACCGCGTCTAAGAGCCGTACTACTCTCTTAGCTCCGCAGCTCTTGGCAGTACTACCGTAGGGATCAAATCTCTCTCTAGGCATGTATCATGTGTGCCTTCTACTTGTTTCACTTGCTTTGTTGTGGTCTTTGCATTAATCTCTCTTGGCCGTTGTGGGTGTTTTTGCGTTCTGTGTCTCAGGTGGTGGCTCTCGCCGTTCCAATCCCAGTCGTGACACTGGCTCCAAGCGTCTGCGCAACCCCCAAGATAAAACTCCAGAGGGCTCCAATGCCCCCAAGTGCAATGTCAAGACCACTGCCAGCAAGCACAAGGAACCGGCTAAGGGCATGGACGAGATTTCAACCACTGAGTATGTCGAGCGCCGAAAGATCAATCCCTATGTGAATCCTCGGGCTATCCTCAGAGGCACCGAGTTGTTCTGGACAAAGCAACAGGCTCTCATCTATCTGGATGTGATCAAGAACAAGCAGAATACCTACGTGGATGTTAAGTGGATAGACATGCATCACCCGTGGAAAGACAAGTTTCGTGACTATTTTGGAGAGGCTCTGGACTTGGTGGAGCAGTTTGCTATTGAGCCGGTGATCTCCTTTCACCTTGACTATGACCCTGAGCTTATCTGTCAGTTCTTTGCCTCAGTGTACTTTCATCCCGGGGAGGAGCGGAGGATGACTTGGATGACCAACGGGCGTCAGCTGTCTGCTGCATGGAAAGAGTTCATGGATCTGCTGCACATTCCTGATGATGGGCTTCACACCCCCGTTGGCGTCCGCCCCCATGCCAACTCTGAGTCTGCCAACAAGAACCAGCTTCAGCCCTTCCTTGTTGAGAAGGTACTCCCCAATGGGAAGTCATCTTGGGTGTTGAACTCCTTTCTGGATATCATGCATCGCATCTTCCGCAACACTCTGTTCCCACGCATTGGCGACAAGGACAAGGTTCATGCATATCTAGTGGACATGTTGCTCTTGTGTGCAGAGGCATGTTCTTCTCAGACTCAGCCGCTTGATGTCTCTCACATCATGTGGTGTGAGCTTCGGTTTGCGGTGTTCACTCGCAAGGTACCTATCTATGGACCGTACCTGTTTCTGCTGCTCTCCTCCACTTGGGAGAAGACGTATCCAGGTGATGAGTTCCTTGCTCCAGACTGGATTCGCCATGAGTCCATCAGCCTCCGCGTCAAGCCCAACTGGGCCAACACCACTACTCGTGCTGAGGCATCTTATGCTAGGAGGGCTGCTGGTCAGGGGGAGGCTACTGAGGACCGTGCTGCTGAGGACCGTGCTGCCAGGTCCACCACTTCTTCCTCTGAGCCATCATGGGCCAAGAAGCTGAAGAACAAGATGAAGACTCTCTTCTGCATGCAGGCGAAGGGACAGTATAGGGCTCACGTGTCTGACAAGGAGAGTCGCCGCCGTGACAAGAAGGTGATGAGGCTCTATGGAGAGGATGTGTCTGGTGGGTCTGAGGACGTCATCACTCCTGAGGCTGCCTGGATGTCTAAGCAGGGCTACAAGTGGACCAGTTTAGAGGATGACATGGAGGAGACTATCCCCGCCGCTGAGTCTGACGAGGAGCAGTGGGACGACTTCTTTGCCTGAGCAACCCGTGTCTGTAGGTGTCCTCTCTGCCTTTTTGGCGTCTCGATGCCAAAGGGGGAGAGATTGTAGGGATTTGCGTTGTGTTTGGTGTGTTTGTTTGCTTAGTGTGTTTGTTTGCTTTGTTTGCTTTGTCGTTTGGACCTCGTTTGCTTTAGTTCGGTTTGTGCTTCCGAGACCTCTCCTCCATATGGTGTAAGACATATGCACTTTATCTATCGTAGTTAACTTATGTATGGTATATCTTGTCTAGTGATAGATATGCCTTGTCTCTATAATATAGGGGGAGCTTTGATCCTAGTATTCATGTGCCGTGCAGTTCAAATCACTCATCTAGGTAGCACACATCTAGGGGGAGCCCGTCTATATTATAGAGAAGAGGGGTTTGCATTTACTTAATATTATTTTCTTTGTGCAAATCCCGTATTGTCATCAATCCACCAAAAAGGGGGAGATTGTAAGGTCATATTTATCCCTAAGTGTTTTGGTGATTGATGACAATGCATTTGCGGACTAATCGTGTGCCATGAGCTTTCCAGACTCTTCTCTGCTAGGCACAAGACGATTGGGTGCCCCTCGAAGACTGACGAAGACGGCGTCTTTTCTACGTTTCTTTTTGGTGGATTTGAGTCGTAGGAAAGCCGTACTATTAAGAGGGGGTCCGCGTTGGAAAGGTTTGGGTGGAATCATCACGTACACGTCTCCTTTTATCCCCTCCTTCTTCCTTGGAGCTTCCTCCGTTTTCCTGCCATAGTTGACTGACTGCTTGTGTGGTTGCGGTAGTACCGCTCGAGGATTAATGGTAGTACCGTGGGCATCCACAGTAGTACCGGGCAGTGGCACGGTAGTACCGCTGGTGCTCACGGTAGTACCGCTGGTGCTCACGGTAGTACCGCTCCCCCAGAGCCTTACTACCGCTGCCCCACCCGGCTAGTGCCGCCCGGTTGCGGTAGTAGGAGCGGATGTAATTTTTTACATCCGCACCTGCCGTGGTAGTACCGCTTTCGCCGTGCGGTAGTACCGCGCTAGGCAGTCAGGCAGTAGTACCGCCCCTCGGCAGTACTACTGTGTCGAGTTTTTGCTACTTCCGTTCTTTTGCGGAAGTATGCACGGAAGTTCCCCTCCCCCCTATCGAGACTTTTTGCCTCACGGTAGTACCGCCCTGATGGCGCGGTAGTACCGCGCGGGCGGAAGTACCGCCCCAGCTTGCGTCTGTTTCCCTGGCTGGGGGTCACGGCAGTACCGTAGGGTGGTACGGTAGTACCGCACTACCGTGCGGTAGTACCGCTTGGTTGCAAGCAGTACTACCGCGCGGCCTTGCGGTAGTACCGCTGGCCATGCGCGGTAGTACCGCTGGCCGCGGGCTGGTAGGTGGGTAACGGTTGGATCTTTTCCACACACTATATAAAGGGTCTCCTTCTTCCCCGTTGACTCACCTCTTCCACCATTAAAGCTCCATTATTGCTCCAAGCTCCATTTTCGCCCGATCTCACTCCCTAGCCAACCAAACTTGTTGATTTGCTCGGGAGTGGTTGAGAAGGCCCCGATCTACACTTCCACCGAGAGATATTTGATTCCCCCTACTAATCCCTTGCGGATCTTGTTACTCTTGGGTGTTTGAGCATCCTAGACGGTTGAGGTCACCGCGAAGCCATAGTCCATTGTGGTGAAGCTTCGTGGTGTCGTTGGGAGCCTCCAATTGAGTTGTGGAGATTGGCCCAACCTTGTTTGTAAAGGTTCGGTTGCTGCCTCCAAGGGCACCAATAGTGGAATCACGGCATCTCGCATTGTGTGAGGGCATGAGGAGATTACGGTGGCCCTAGTGGCTTCTTGGGGAGCATTGTGCCTCCACACTGCTCCAACGGAGACGTACTTCCTCTCAAGGGGAAGGAAGTTCGGCAACACATCCTCGTCTCCACCGTCTCCACTTTTGGTTATCTCGTGCCTTTACTAGTGTAGCTTATTTGTTTCATATATCTTGCTTGCTTGTGTTCCTATTCGTGTTGCATCATATAGGTTTCTCATCTAGTTGCATGTCTAGACAACCTATTTTGATGCAAAGTTTAAATTGCTAAAGAAAAGCTAAAAATTGTTAGTTGCCTATTCACCCCCCTCTAGTCAACCATATCGATCCTTTCACCTATGCTACCTATCACATGGAAGGTCCTACTAGTATTTGGTGGCAGAGCTATGAGGCTATGCTTCTAGCTGGCCAGTTTCCTACGTGGAAGGATTTCACCGAGGCTTTTCGTGAGCACCACATTCCTCAGGCTCTCATTGACCGCAAGAGGGAAGAGTTCTGTAGTTTTACCTAGGGTAAGCTGCCTGTTGATGCTTACAGTAGAGAGTTTGGAAGCCTCGCCCGCTATGCTACAGAAGAAGTGTCCACAGACGCTAAGAAGCAGGCTAGGTTCCAGAAGGGTCTCAACCCTAAGTTGCGTCATGATCTCCACCTCCATCATTGTGATACTTTCCAGGCTCTTGTGAACAAGGCCATTAATGCAGAGACAGCTCAGCTCACTTACGAGGAGTCTCGTAAGCACAACCGTGATCTGGGTTCTTCCTCCCGCTCTGGCTCTCAGAAGCGACGGATTTGGATTCCGAACTCGGCTCTTACACCTGGATATGCACCAAGGCCATCCGATGTGGCGCCTCACCCAACTCAGCAACGTGCTCCACCCAAGCCTATTAGTGGACCACTTGCCAATGTAGGTCCATGTCCTACCTCAGGAACTTGCTTCACCTGCGGAGAACCAGGACACTATGCACGTGACTGCCCTCAGTCCAGTTATACTCCACCCCAGTCTGAGAGGTCTGTTGGCCATGAAAAGCCATCAGTCAAGATGATCAGTACCAAGCCAGCCTCCATTGAACGATCATGTGTGCACCATGTCGCAGCTACAGGAGCTCAAGATGATCCCGACGTCGTACTGGGTACGCTTCTTGTCAATTGTCACCCAGCTTCAGTTCTGTTCGATACTGGAGCATCCCACTCCTTCATATCCGAAGGTTATGCTCGGTTGCACGACATGTCATTTTGTGATATGCCAACTCCACTAATAATCCAGACTCCTGGTTCCAAATGGCAAACCTCCAAGGTAAGCCATGGTAATGAAATCCTTGTTGACAGACTGGTATTCCTTGCTTCTTTGATATCTCTCAAGTCCTCAGATATTAACATCATCTTGGGTATGGACTGGATGACAGCTCATCATGCCAAGATTGATTATTACACCAGATCTGTTCAACTTACACATCCATCTGGCAAAATAGTCACGGTCTCTACTAGAGTTGCAAGGCATCAACTCTATTCTCTTAATGCCAGCCCTCTTCCAGACCTTGAAGATATTCCGGTAGTCCATGACTTCCCGGATGTTTTTCCAGAAGAACTGCCAGGTGTCCCACCTGACAGAGATGTAGAGTTTGTCATAGAACTTATCCCAGGAACTGTTCCAATCTCTAGGAGACCATACAAGATGGCACCTTTGGAGTTAGCCGAGCTTAAGAAATAGCTTGATGAGTCCTTGCAAAAGGGTTTCATCCGTCCCAGTTCTTCTCCTTGGGCTTGTCCTGTCCTCTTCGTTAAGAAGGATGGTACGGATCGGATGGTTGTAGATTATCGTCCCGTTAATTTGGTCACGATAAAGAACAAGTATCCGCTCCCCAGGATCAATGACCTGTATGATTAGCTTGCTGTATCCTCAGTCTTTTCCAAGATGGATTTGAGGTTAGGCTACCACCAAATCAAGATCAGAAACAGGGACATCCCCAAAACGACCTTTGTCACTCGTTATGGTCAATACGAGTACACCGTGATGTCTTTCGGCCTAACCAATGCTCCAGCTACTTTCTCCCGCTTGATGAACTCGATCTTTATGGAGTACTTAGATAAGTTCGTCGTGGTTTATCTCGATGATATTCTTATTTACTCGAAGAACGAGGAAGAGCATGCCGAACATCTTAGACTCGTGTTAGAAAAACTCAGAGAGCATCGCCTTTATGCCAAGTTCTCCAAGTGTGAATTTTGGTTGCCGGAAGTGACCTATCTGGGCCACGTGATCTCTCGTAAGGGCATCGCTGTCAATCCCGAGAGAGTCAAAGCCGTTCTCGATTGGACTCCACCCGAAACGGTCAAACAAGTTAGGAGTTTCCTTGGTCTAGCCAGTTATTGTCGCCGCTTCGTTGAAAACTTCTCCAAAGTGGCCAAACCCCTCACGGAGCTTCTCAAGAAAGATAAAAGGTTTGAGTGGACCCCACAGTGTGAGCACAGTTTTCAGGAACTGAAAAGACGCCTGACTTCTGCGCCCATACTCGTGCCACCGGATTTCACTAAAGACTTTGTTATCTATTGCGACGCTTCGTGTCAAGGACTAGGTTGCATTCTTATGCAGGATCATCATGTGATTGCCTATGCATCTCGACAGTTGCATCCGCATGAGGAAAATTATCCTACACATGATCTGGAGCTTGCAGCCGTAGTCTATGCACTTAAGACTTGGCGACATTACCTTTTTGGTAACCGTTGCAAAATCTACACTGACCATCAGAGTCTCAAGTATATCTTCACCCAACCGGATCTGAATCTCAGACAGAGACGTTGGTTGGAGTTGATCTCGGATTACGACTTAGGAATCACCTATACCCCAGGCAAAGCCAATGTCATGGCTGATGCTTTAAGTCATAAATCCTATTGCAACAACCTCATGTTGCAACAATGTCAACCACCCCTCCATGAGGAATTCTGTAAGCTTAACCTTCACATAGCTCCTCATGGTTCTCTTTCTACCTTGGCGGCGAAACCTACCCTTACGGATCAGATCATAGAGGCTCAGAAGCATGATACGGGAATCTCCCGGATCAAGAAGAATATTTCCAAGGGAGTTGCTGGCTGTTTCTCTATGGATGAACAAGGTTTTGTTCACTTTGGAAACCGTTTGGTGGTTCCCAAATGTCAATAGATGCAGCAACTGATCCTTAAGGAGGCCCATGAATCCCCTCTCATGATTCATCCCGGTAGTACAAAGATGTATCAGGACCTACGCCAGAGGTTCTGGTGGACTAGGATGAAGAGAGAAATCGCTCGGTATATTGCCAACTGTGACGTTTGTCGTCGCGTTAAGGCAGAGCATCAAAGACCTGCTGGCACCCTTCAACCTTTAGCTATTCCTGAGTGGAAATGGGATAAAGTTGGTATGGACTTCATCACCGGCTTTCCCAGGACCAAGAAAGGAAATAATGCTATCTTCGTAGTCATTGATCGTCTCTCCAAAGTGGCTCACTTCCTACCTGTTCGAGAGAGTATCACTGCTAGTCAGCTCGCTGACTTATATATCTCCTGAATAGTGTCACTCCATGGTGTTCCACTAGAGATCAATTCAGACCGTGGCAGTCTTTTCACCTCTCATTTCTGGGAAAGTTTCCAGAATGCCATGGGAACCCATCTTTCTTTCAGTACCGCTTTCCACCCTCTGTGAAGTGGTCAGGTGGAAAGGGTCAACCAAATTCTCGAAGACATGCTTAGAGCTTGCGTTATCTCATTCGCTATGGATTGGGAGAAATGTCTTCCCTTTGCCGAGTTTGCTTATAACAATAGCTACCAATCCAGTCTTAGGAAAGGACCCTTCGAGATTCTGTATGGACGAAGATGTTGAACACCTTTGAACTGGTCAGAAACCGGTGAAAGACAATTCTTTGGACCGGATATGATCCAGGAGGTAGAAGAGCAAGTTCGCATCATTCGTGAGAATTTGAAAACAGCCCAATCTCGTCAAAAGAGCCAGTATGACCGTCGTCATAAGGAAGTGGCTTATGAAGTTGGTGACAAGGCTTACCTTTGGGTTACTCCTTTGAAGGGTACCCATCGTTTCGGTATCAAGGGCAAGTTGGCTCCTCGTTACGTCGGTCCTTTTCGCATTCTTGCTAAACGAGGAGAGGTTGCCTACCAGTTGGAACTACCCCCACATCTTTCTCGAGTTCATGATGTCTTCCACGTCTCTCAACTCAGGCGTTGCTTCTCGGATCCCATCCGTGGAGTGGACCACGAAACACTTGATCTCCAAGATAACCTGACTTATCGAGAGTACCCCGTTAGCATTCTGGATCAAGCAGAGCGTGTCACTCAACGTCATAACATCAAGTTTCTCAAGGTTCAGTGGTCTCATCATTCCGAGAGAGAAGCTACTTGGGAGCGAGAAGATCGTCTTCGACTTGAGTACCCCGCTTTCTTTCCGCCAACTCCTGAATCTCGGGACGAGATTTCTTCGAGTGGGGGCGGGTTGTCACATCCCTAGTTCTGGTATGTCCTAGGCTTGCTTGTGCATCATGTTTAATCTTTCAAATAAATTTGAAATGGGGAAAGTTGCAAACCCTAGCACCAAAGTTTTTCCAATAGGTTCAACTTTAAAATGGATTTTCAATGAACTCGAAATGCTCTTCAAAAATGTTCATGCTCTTTGGATAATGTTGGGAACAACAACCAGAGGTGATGCACATTTTTGCTACACATTTTGGATTTTTGAATCAATGCATAAATATTTGATTTGGAGCTGTTTAAATTATATAAATATTTTAATGGCTCCAAAAATGTTGGGAATTGGTGAGGGCCTCTCGAATATTATATCTAGATGCCACAAATATTTTCAGCATTTATGGAAATGTTTTAACATTTCTTTTAGATACAAAACAAATGTCAGAAATAGAAAAAGAAAACAAGAGATAAGAAAAGACTTACCTGGCGCTCACCTGGCAGCCCGTCTGGCCGGCCCAGCCCACCAGGGGCAGGGAGGTCTTCTTCCTCCCGCCAGGAGGACGCCGAGTGCGTGGCCGACGCGTGCTGGCGCACGCCCGGCCACCTCCTGCTTCCCGCCGCTGCCTCGACACTCTAGAGATGCCACGCGACCCCTGGAGCCGTATGGATCCCCCACACCTCCTCTTCCCTTCTCTGTTTGGCTCTCTCCCCCGCAGCCGAACACAACGGTCACCGCCGATCACTGCCACCGCGGCCACCGGCCTGCCCTAGCCTCACGTACGTGCCCCAGAGCTCCGCCTCGCCGCCTGCTACATCCTCAACGAGCCAGGCGACCTGGGAAGCTCTGCATTGATGCCACCGTCTTCGTTTCCATCGCCGGCCGCCGGAGATCCTCCTCGTTGCTCCACTCGCTCCGGGCCTTCCCCGAGCCCGCTGGCCTGCTCTACGTGATCCCCGTGAGCTCCCAGTCTTTCCCCCCTTAACCACATCGTCATTTTCATCCCGTAGCCGCTGCCCCGCGAGCACCCGAAGCCGCCGTCCGCCATGGTCGGCGAGCTTCGTGCCCCTGAGCCCCTCCGCTCCCGCTAGTTGCTCCGGCGGGATCTTGTTGCCCATTAGGTGCTGCCTAGCACCCCCCGTTCGCTCGCCTCGCGCTGTAGCCGCAACCCCGCATCAACCGAGCTTCGTCCGCCACCGCGAGCCCTGCTCCGGTGAGCTCCGTCCACCCACGGCCTCCCACCTGCTCCGTTAGATGCGCGCGAGTGCCAGCCACCCTCAACACCCATCCGCGCATCGAATGGACGCCGGAGCAGCGTTTTCGGCGAGCGTCCGCCGCAGTTTTCGTCGTCGCCGGCCGAACTCCGGCGAGGCTAACGTGGCGGCTTAATTAGCACTAATCCCCACCATTAGCCACCCCACCAGCCGCTGACAGTTGGCCCCAGGGCCAAGTCAAACCCTGGTCAGTGCGGGTTTGACCCGGGGTTAACCCCAGTGTCACTAACGTGTGCCCCCCACACGTCAGGTTTGACCTGGTGAGCCCTGCTGACGCCTCTGTGACGTCACGCTGACGCAGTAATTGATTTCTGGATTTTAAATAATTCAGAGAATTCCAGAAAATAGTTAAAACTTCTAAAAATCATAGAAATTAAACCGTAGCTCAGAATGAAATAATTTATATATGAAAAATCATCAGAAAAATGCAAGGAATCCATTTATGCCAGTTTCATGCATGAAAAACCAACTTATACTTGCTGTATAAGTGAAAATGTAATAATGGCATGTTATCTACTTAATTTGGGGTTTGCATATGAACCCTTGGTTCATATGGACTCCAACCAAATTGATGCTAGATGCATTAGGGAAAATCATAGCAGCTTTGAAATGTCATCTTCATGCATCATATTGTTGCATATGGTTGTTTATTGATTACCAGAACCGTCCCTTCTCAATAGGTTCTACTCCGGAAGGTGTCCCGAGTACCTGTCTGAGGAGCAGTGCTTCTTCGTGGATCTATCAGGCAAGCAAACCCCCTTGAGCATCTCGATAAATACCACTCTCTCGCTCCCGCTCCTTTACTGCATTAGGACAACAATGATTCAAACTGCTACTTTTCTGCTGCGGTAGTTGAACCCATTCCTCTGCATGACCTGTCATTGCCATAGTAAATAGTTGAAAACCCACTAGCATGAGTAGGAGTTGCTTGAGCCTTGATGTGCCTACTCATCCATGCTTGATTTCTTTATGCCAGCTATGCTTAGGGTTGTGTCAGGTCTGATTCACCGGGAATGAATCGGAGTGGTGAACATGTCCTACCGGTAAAGGCTAAGTGTGTGAACACGTTTTGGTAAAGGTAGCGATGAGAGGCCATGTAGGAGTACATGGTGGGTTGTCTCATTGGAGCCGTCCCTAAGCACTGAGTTCTGTGTATGTTATCCAAGTCCAGTTACTACCAGACATTGGGTTCCGGTTATCCGGCCCCTCTCGGCTTATTAATCCACTTGATCTCTGTCCAGGATTTGCAACTAGTTTCTGGCGTTTGTAGGTAGTGCTATTTGTCTACCAGGTGGTGTCCGACGGGACAGGCTTGGGACAGACTAGGCACCATGGCACGGTGTACCAAGTGGCTCCCGGATGGTGGGCTTGGGAACCCTGCACACATCGTTTGGGGCCGTGAGCGACACCCCGACCGGATCTCCTTGCGGATGGAACCCGAATAGGTGATAAACCTGGACGAGAGACTTGTGTGGTTAGTCAGGTCGTGGCCGACACCCTCGCTCGGCTTCCGCTTGAAGGTTGCCGAGGTACATGACATGTACATGGCTATAAGTGGCGAGAGCGTGTGTGAAGAAGTACACCCCTACAGGGTCAACATTATCTATTCGAATAGCCGTTTTCCTCGGATATGGAAACTTGGAGGACTTATGTAGTACATAGACAACTTGAAGTGGATACTCTAAAATCCGCAAGATAAGCGTGAGTGCTATGGATGGCCTTCTCGTAGGGAGACGGGAACGGATCCATAGTGGAGTATTGATATGGTGAATATGTGGACTCGTGTGCGTCTTCTCACCCCAAAGAAGTTTCTGATACTCGTAGTATAGGTTAGCCACTGAGTCAAAGCTGGCTTGCTGCTGTTAAAAACTCCACCACCCCCTTTGTTGATAATGTTGCATATGTAGATAGTTCTGATGTAAGACTTGCTGAGTACCCTCGTACTCATGTTTGCTTATTTATGTTTTGCAGTTGGTTACACTAGTGACTTCGACGAGTAGCTTGTATCCCAGCTACGATCTTGTACCCTTGGGAGGGTCGTGTTTAGTCAGGCTTCTTAGTCTTTTCCTTTTGTAGTTCTCTGTACTCAGACATGTAATGCTTCCGTTGCTTGTATGCTCTGAATGATGGGTCATGAGACCCCTGGTTGTATTGAATGCTATGTGGCTCTTCTGGGCATTTATCTATATGAGTTTGAGTTATGTTGTGATGCCATGTTGTACAGCACATACTTGCATGTTATGCATACGTGTAACGTGTATTGCTATGTGTGGGATCCGTCAACCTAGTTGTTTACCTCTGGTAGCCTCTCTTATGGGGAAATGTAGTCTTGTGCTTCCATGTGCCATAGTAGTCCGCTACAGCCCGGTTCACCGGAGTCCTGCTAGCCCAGCACTACTGCTCCGGAACACTTGACTGGCCGGCATGTGATTCACTTCATTCCTGTGTCTGTCCCTTCGGGGAAATTTCACGCAGTGACATCCGGAGTCCTACCTAGTCTGCTGCAGCCCGGGTTCCCAGAGTCCTGTTAGCCCAGTGCTACAGCCCGGATTCATACGCTGTTGACCGACATGCTCGTGGTTGATTCATGTATGCCTGTCCCTGTAAGTTAGTGTCACTTTGGGTTCACTACTAGTCATGTCGGCCCGGGTTCTCTGTCATATGGATGCTAGCGACACTATCATATACGTGAGCCAAAAGGCGTAAACGGTCCCGGGCCAGGTAAGGTGGTACCCGTGGGAATACCGTGCGTGAGGCCGCAAAGTGATATGAAGTGTTACATGCTAGATTGGTGTGACTTAGGATCGGGGTCCCGACACATAACCACAAGGAAATTAAATCAATCATAGCAATTCATCAACCACCGATAGGACAACGAAAATCTATTCAGACATCATAGGATGGCAACACATCATTGGATAAAAATATGAAGCATAAAGCACCATGTTCAAGTAGAGGGTACATAGGGTTGCGGGAGGGTGGACCGCTGTAGATAGAGGGGGAAGGTGATGGAGATGTTGGTGAAGATGGCGGAGGTGTTGGTGAAGATCGCGGTGATGATGATGATGGTCATGGCAGCGTTCCGGCGCCACTAGAAGAGAAGGGGAGAGGGGCCCCCTTCTTCTTCTTCTTCCTTGACCTCCTCCCTAGATGGGAGAAGGGTTTCCCCTCTGGTCCTTGGCCTCCATGGCATGGGAGAGGCAAAAGCCCCTCCGAGATTGGATATGTATCTCTGTCTCTCTTTGTTTCTGTGTTTTTTGATTCTGCCCTTTCACCATTTCTTATATATCCGGAGACCCGTAACTCCGATTGGATTGAAACCTTCACTCCGATTTTTTTTCTCAAAAATTAGCTTTCTTGGGGCCAAAGAAGAGCATTAACCACCTTACGGGGGCCCACGAGGGTCAGGGGCGCCCCAGGGGGGTGGGGCGCGCCCCTGCCTCGTGGCTCCCTCGGGCACTGTCTCACATTGATTTTCCTCCCATATTTCACATATATTCCAAAAATAATCTCCGTCTGTTTTTATCCCGTTTGGACTCCGTTTGATATGGATTTTCTGCGAAACAAAAAACATGCAACAAACAGGAACTGGCACTGGGCACTGGATCAATATGTTAGTCCCCAAAAATAGTATAAAAAGTTGCCAAAAGTATATGAAAGTTGTAGAATATTGGCATGGAACAATCAAAAATTATAGATATGATGGAGACATATCAAGATGGATGGAGACTGTTGCGGACTTTGACTTGGGTATTTCCTATACCCCAGGCAAGGCTAATGTAATGGCTGATGCCTTGAGCCGCAAGTCTTACATCAACCAGCTCCAGGTTCAAAAAATTTAGCCCTCGCTTATCAAAGAATTTAGAAAGCTGAACCTTCATATTGTCCCTCCTGGTGCACTCGCTCCCCCTCCCCCAGAGTTCCAAAAGATGAATCTTAATGTTGTTCCTAAGGGTTCTCTAAATACCCTGGCTGTCGAACCGGATCTTGTGGGTTATATCAAGACTATTCAACATTATGACTCTGAAGTCGAGAAGATTAAACGCTATCTCGCAGAAGGAAAGCCCTCATTCTTCACTATTGCCGATGATGGCGCCTTGTACTTCAAAGGCATCCTAGTGGTGCCATGTTCAGAGGAAAACCATGATATGACACCAGATGTTATGAAAGAAGCTCATGATATGCCTTTGTCTATTCATCTCGGTAGTACAAAGATGTACCAAGACATTCGTCAGAGATTCTGGTGGTCTAATATGAAGCAAGACATTTCTTGTTATGTTGCTGAGTGTGATGTTTGCCATCGTATCAAAGCTGAACATCAAAGGCATGCTGGAACTCCGCAGCCTATCTCTATTCCTGAATGGAAATGGACCATGTTGAAATAGACCTCGTCACTAGATTTCCCAGATTGCAGAAAGGTAATGATGCTATTCTTGTCGTCATTGACCGTCTTTCTAAAGTTGCACATTTTCTAGAGGTCAAGGAAACGACCACTGCTAGTCAGCTTGCAACTCTCTACATGTCCAGAATTGTTTCACTTCACGGTATTCCACTGGTTATTAGTATGGACCATGGCAACATATTCACTTCAAGATTCTGGGCAAGTTTCCAAGAAGCTATGGGAACTCATTTATCTTTCAGTACTGCGTTTCATCCTCAGTGGCAAGGGCAAGTTGAACATGTCAACCAAGTTCTCGAAGACATGCTTCGAGCTTGTGTAATTTCCTTCGGAAGGAAATGGGAGGAATCTCTTCCGTATGCCGAGTTCTCTTATAATAATAGCTATCAAGCTAGCCCGAAGATGGCCCCCTTCGAAGTGTTATATGGACGAAAGTGCCGAACCCCTCTGAACTGGTAAGAAACTAGGGAACGTCCACTCTTCGGTCCCGATATTATCCAATATGCCGAAGAACAAGTCCGCATTATTCGCGAGAATCTCAAGACTGCTCAGTCATGTCAGAAAAGTCAGTACGGCCGTCATCACAAAGACATGGTATATCAACCTAGCGAAAAAGCTTATCTTCGAGTTACACCAATGAAGGGTGCTCACCGCCTCAGGATCAAGGGCAAGCTAGCTCCTCGCTATATCGGTCCCTTCACTATTCTCGAAAGGCGTGGAAAAGTGGCATATCAACTGGAGCTTCCGCCGAACCTTTCTCAGGTTCATGATGTGTTCCATGTGTCATATCTCCGCTGTTGCTTCAAGGACCCAATCCGAGCAGTGGATCATGAAGTGCTCGAATTGCAACAGGACCTCTCCTATAAAGAGCATCCAGTCCACATTCTCAACCAAGCTGAATGCCGCACGCGTTAGAAGGCGATCAAGTTCCTTAAGGTCCAGTGGTCGCATCACTCTGAAGACAAAGCCACTTGGGAACGCGAGGATCGCCTGTGAGATTTCTTGTAATGGAGGAGTTTTGTAACGCCTGGATAATTAAGCTATAGTGAAACTCTGCTAATGATGCCATGTCACCTCCGTTACTGTTACTAATCTCTCATTAGTTCAAAAACCGGTTCAAAAATCAAATTCAAAATATGGCAAACAACCAAAGTTTTCAAACATTGAAACAAAAATGTTCGGTGGGTGCCAATTAATGCCTAGGTATTTATGGTGAAGGAACCACACTTTTACGGAATGCCTAAATAGTTTAAAATGAATTAAATCATAAAGGAAAATAAATAAAAGAAAAGGAATAAAAATAGAAAACAAAACAAATAAAAAAAAGAAAAAGAAGAACCCCAACCTCCCGTGCTTCGGCCCACTAGGATGGCCCAACCAGCACTCTTCCCACTCCCTCTCGCTCCCCTCCCGATCCGATCTAGATCGGGGCTGCGACCCCGTCGCCACTCGACGTCCCGGCCGCCACCGGACCCCGCCGCCACCTGGAGCCCCCCTCGCCGGACTGCCTCCCCACCGCCGTCGTCTCCGACCTCCCCCCCGAGCGCCGCTGCCCGAACCCCTACAGCCCCCGATGAGGACCCCGGTCCTCCTCTCTCCCTCGCCGCGCACTCACAGCCGCGCCGGCCGCGTCGTCGTTTCCCGTCCCCACCTCGGCTACTCGCTAGCCGCACCGGCCCCGGACCTTCCCTGCCGCTTCACCCCGTGGCTGTCGCCGCTACCATCTCCGGCGTCCGTGCCCCCGCACGGCATCGGCGCCCCTCCGCGCCCGCGGACCCCTCCCCTTGCTTGCTGCTGCCCCTCGCCCTGCTCACTGCCGCATCGCCCGTGCCCCCGTGCGCGTGTCGCTGCCGCCGCGCGCAGCCGCTGTGGCCGTCCGGCCTCGCCCACGACGGCGCCCCCTGGCCGCAGCACCGCCCCGATGCCCCTCGCCTTCACCTGCTGCCGAGCCGCACCGACCCTGCCTCGCGCTTCCGCGTCTCGCCCCCCTCTTGCGCCAGCCCCTGCTCCGGCGCCGACCCCTGCGCCGTCACCGCTCGCCGGCGAGCGCGCGCCCCGGGCTCGCCGTGCCTTCCACCCCGTTGGTCGCGCCTGTGGCAGTGGCGGGCGCCCGCTGCGCCATATCGGGCGGCGCCCGACGCCCGCTATCGCCCGACCCGCTATGGCCCCTCTTGGCCACAGACATGTGGGGCCCAACCCCAAAACGATTTTAAAAAAGAATTAAAAAAATTAACTTAATCAATTATGTTTAATTAACCTAATGAACTATTGTTAATTGACTAAACAATAGTTAGATTAGTTAAACCCTAATCTAATATATACCTACTATTAAAGGGAATAGGTATTCTTGGTTTGGTTCAGCCCAACTATTAAAGGGAATAGATATTCTTGGTTTGGTTCAGTCCTTTTCATTTTGATGGGCCTTTTATGGGCTTCATAGAGTCCGTGAAAAATAATTATGTCTTAACATTGTGGAAATTTAAACAGGACCTCCTATCTGGATCTTTGATACGACAACCTATGCGTCATTCACATTCACTAAATTCCAACTCGCTCTAAATATATGAGTGACAGTCCTCATGTTTAAGTGAATGAGCTAATTAAAGAAAGGATAGTGGACTTAAATAAAATATTTAAACGGATGTGGCTAATTAAAAAAGGATTATGGGTAAACCGATGGAATAATTATAAGAAAGATTGTGGTCTTAATAAATAGAATTTTCAAATAGATGAGGCTAATTAAAGAAAGGACTTGAGGTAAAAAGGTAGGATAGTTAAAAGGAAGGATTTGTATGCTTCAATGTGTTGGGGATATTAAATTAGAAAAGGAAGGATTATACTTAGATGGAATCAGTGAGAGATTATGACCAACAAAGAAAATATGAACACGGCTAAATTGCATTGTATTTTTTATGTTCATTTTGTAGAAGGGGCGTTGCAGCATTTTTTTCATGGTGAATCTGGTGGTGTGGGACATTATACTTGCACAAAACATCAATTTTTCCCATTGCAACGCACGGGCATATGTGCTAGTTAGAATAAACAATGTATGACATGCGGGACCCACACGTCAGTTTGACCCACTCAATGCCTTGTTGACTGCTGACGTCATGCTGACGTCATGATGATGTCAGCATACACTATTCTGGATAATGTTGATTTAAAATAATTAAATGAACCCTAAAAATGATTTAAATCTTTAGAACTTAATATAAAATAATTCGTAACTTGGATGGAAAAACTTTGTACATGAAAGTTGCTCGGAACGGCGAGACGAATCCGAATACGCAACCCGTTCGTCCGCCACACATCCCTAGCATAGCGAACACACAACTTTCCCCCTCTGGTTCATCTGTCCGAAAACGTGAAATCACCTTCTACTACGTTAGGGCATACCTAGCACCGCTCATTGTCATGTCATGCATTGATATGCATCTATTTGCATTGTATTCATTGTTTCTTCCCCCTCTTCTCTCCGGTAGACTACGAGACTGACGCTGCTGCTGGTGCCCCGTTCGACTACGTTGTTGACGACCCCTCCTTGCTAGAGCAACCAGGCAAGCCCCCCCTTGATCACTAGATATCGCCTACTCTTCTCTCTCCTGCTTGCATTAGAGTAGTGTAGCATGTTACTGCTTTCCGTTAATCCTATCCTGATGCATAGCCTGTCTTTGCTACTACTGTTGTTACCTTTACCTGCAATCCTAAATGCTTAGTATAGGATGCTAGTTTTCCATCAGTGGCCCTACATTCTTGTCCGTCTGCCATGCTATACTATCGAGCCGTGATCACTCAGGAGGTGATCACGGGTATGTACTTATATACATTATACATGATATATGTGGTGACTAAAGTCGGGTCGGCTCGTAGAGTACCCGCGAGTGATTCACGGATTGGGACCGAAAGGACGTTTGTCCCGATGACCCTCTGAGTGAACCTTCGTGACGGAGCGATAGGGCAGGTTGAGACCACCTAGGAGAGAGGTGGGCCTAGCCCTGGTCGGCGTCCGCAGTTAATTCAATTAACACGCTTAACGAGATCTTGGTATTTGATCTGAGTCTGGCCACTGGCCTTTACGCACTAACCAACTACGCGGGAACCGTTATGGGCACTCGACGTCGTGGTATTAGTCGAAGCCTTCTTGACGTCAGCGACTGAGCGGCGTGCGCCGGATTGGACTGGAACGCCTGCTCTTGTATTAGGGAGGCTTGGTCTTCTTCCGGCCGCGTTGGCAACATGCAGGCGTGCAAAGGGCGATGGGCCCAGACCCCTGCGCCATAGAATTTAGACCGGCATGCTGACCTCTCTGTTGTGCCTAGGTAGGGCTGCGATGTGTTGATCTTCTGTGGCCAGGCATGACCCAGGAAAATGTGTCCGACCAAAGGGGATCGAGCGTGTTGGGAAATGTGGCGCACCACTACAGGGAAGTTTATCTATTTGAATAGCCGTGTCCCTCGGTAAAAGGACGACCCGGAGTTGTACCTTGACCTTATGACAACTAGAACCGGATACTTAATAAATTACACCCTTCCAAGTGCCAGATACAACCCGGTGATCGCTCTCTTACAGGGCGACGAGGGGAGGATTGAGGGAGTCCTGGACTAAGGGGTCCTCGGGCGTCCGGCCTGTTATCTACACTACAAAAAAAACACTTCCGTGATGATACGTGTTTGTCACAGTAGGTCACGTTTTTTGTCATGCATGTACATCCATGACGATTTTATGACAGAATCAAGATAGTCATACCTGTGCTGTCGTAGAAGTGTTCCATGACATTACCAAAATTATCATCACGGAAGTGTCCACTTCCATGACGATAAATCACGCGTCACAGAAGTGCTTTCGTCAAGGGTGACCGACACGTGGCATCCACCTTAACGGAACGCCGTTAAGCTATCGGGTCGGGTTTTGGATCCGATAACCCGTTAATAGCCCCGACCAATGGGGATTTTCCACGTGTAAAATCATCATTGGCTAGAGAAGACACGTGTCAGGTCCGCGTTGGCACAGGTGTCACTCATCCAATGGGCGAGACGCGCCTATGATATGTTGACACGTGGACCGGCCCATCAAGTTTAAATGGGCCGGCCCAACTGAAGGCCCACAAGATTTTGCGGACCATATTGGGCTGGCCCAGCTAAAGGCCCATGAGATTTTGCGGACCATAATGGGCTGGCCCAGCTAAAGGCCCATAAGGTTTTGCGGGCCATAATGGGCCGGCCCAGGTAAAGGCCCACAAGATTTTTGTGTGCCATAATGGGCCGGCCCAGGTAAAGGCCCACAAGATTTTTGTGTGCCATAATGGGCCGGCCCAGGTAAAGGCCCACAAGATTTTTGCAGATCATAATGGGCCGGCCCAGCTAAAGGCCCATGAGATTTCGCCAACATTAATGGGCCGGCCCAGCTATAGGCCCACAAGATTTTGAGGACCCTAGTAGGCCGGCCCATTAACTGGCTGCCATGTTTTGGGCCAAATACTGGCCCATATTTGATCCAGTCCATTAATGGCCTGCCACGCTCCGGGCCTAATAGTGGCCCATATGAGATCCGGCCCGTTAAAAGCGTACCACGTTCTGGGCCAAATTACGGCCCAAATCAGGTCCGACCGTTTAAGAGGCTTTGGGCTCAATTATAGCCCATATCAGATTCGACCCGTCAACTGGACACTATGCTTTTGGGCCCACTTGCTAAAGGCCCACTTAGTAATTCGGCCTGATATTAGTTTTGGCCTGTTAAGGGCCCATTTAACATTTTGGCCCTATATTAATTTTGGCCTGTTAAAAGCCCGTCATATAGTTGGGCCTAACTACGGCCCGGTTTGCATCTGGCCTACTCGCAGCCGATATCTGATTGGGCCAAACAAGGACCGAGACAATTTTGGCCTGTTAAAAGCCCGTGATTTGATTCGCACAATCATGGGCCGGGGTTCATTTCGGGCTGCTGCCGGCCCGTAAGCTGTTCGGCATGTTTCAGGCCCAACCTACATCGTGATTGCATGACGGCCCGATTATGTACCATAATTTTACGGTTTGGCCGGTTTACTGCGAAGACAGGATATATATACAGTAAAATAACTATAGCATCGTGAATAAGAAAAAACCTAGACTATACAATAAAGAAATTACGGCATATTACATCCACTGGGCATCAAAGTTCGCCATTATGATAATAAAGCACAAGCAGACAGCAGATTACATACACTGGGCATCAAAGATCGCCACCAGTGCAAATAAACACGCCGACAAAATAATATACAAAACCGACAGCACTTCAATAGAGTTCAAGAAAGGTTAGCCCTGCTGGGGAGCTGCAGTGCAAGCAGCTGAGCAAGATGATGAGACTGCGCTTGTTCAACACTTATATCTTCCTCACTCTGAAAGATAAACAAGCAGACAGATGATAGGTTTTGCACATAAAAGTATCAGTGCTGACAATTCATCACATTTCTTACTGACGAATAAAGTGACACAGTTTAAAATTGCATTAACACAATATGGTATTGTTCAGGTCAAGACATGGTAGGAAATGACATTGTGAAGGATTTGGCAGCTTCACGACACCACTGGATTACAGATCAAGAACTCATAAGTATCACTGGTTAGTGTGCTGTCAATTTATACCATTTCAGATTGGCAAATAAAGAGACGGTTTAAATAATAGTAGAATGATATGACATTGTTCATAGTTAAGACATTGCAGAATATGACATTGTGCTGTAGTGGGTAGGTTCACCACACCACTGGATTACAGATGAACAACAAAAGCATACATGCAGTGCAAAAGAAGATCACTTGCTCTGTATAGTTTAATTTACATGGTATGAAGAAGGAACTTGGTTGTACAACTGAAAACTTAAATTGACAAAGGACAAACTTTTGTTTATGAACTACATAATAAACTTTAAACAAGCAATTTGATGCAAACACCAAAAATAAACGGCTGCTGCAGTCATGCCTAACCAAATATATACAACAAAGTTTGAAGGCTTGAGATGGACAAACTTACATTATTGGTGAAGACAGGCTCTATAAAGGCCTTGTCCATGCTGATGGGGGGGGGCAACTCAAGAAGTTTACCACAAAATCTTCTTCAAAAGCATTGCCTTTATTCTAAATTTTGTTAAGAGTAAATATAGATGTGATAATATACGAAAAAATGGAGAATATTTAAGATAAGATGAAGAGTGATGCTACATAACCAAGTAGCTATAAATGTAAGTGCAGCGATACAAGCAAAAGGTACAGCCAAGAGCAATGCACAGCTAAACTTCTTCAGTACCAACCTTATGGTAAGAGTAAATATAGATCTGATGTGTAGGAAATGGAGGGCAAAGGAAAATAAGCTGCAGAGTGATGGTACATGAACGACTACCTGTCATTATAAGTACACTGATAAAGGACATCATGTACTTACAAGAACAATGCAGAGCTAAAAAAACATTGGCATTGGATATATTCTACACTAATGTAACCATTCATACAGATCAGATAATTTGGAGCGAACAATTGATAAGCAAGCTATCATGCATACTGCTGTCACATAATGAACCAAGTATGTATGCAAGTAAAGTGATACAGGACAACAGGTACTAACAAGAGCAAAGCAGCGGACAGCATATTTGTGATATCCTGTCGTTCTTCTCAAATCGGAATTCTTCTTCGAGCAGATTTCCTGCAAAAAAGATCCGTAAGGCACATGCAGAAAAGTAGAAGTTCAAATTGTCATGTGATTTCATAGATCGTACCTCATCCTGGGAACGAGACCAGTGCACAACAAGGTTTTTCCATTCAATGTCTTCTAAATTTAACACAAGAGACTTCATTGGAAATTCGTTTATAGACTTGCCATCAAAGTGTGATTTCCTCAGGTAACACCGATACTGCTGCAATGCTTCCTTGAAAAGCACAAGCAAGCTTTGCTCGTCATGACTATCCAGATTGACCCTTGCCTAGTTACAACAATGTAATATAAATCATTGATGTGTTCAATCAGCAGAAAACAGGAAAATAATAACCATGAATAATAGCACTTACACGTAAGTTGGACAGGAAGATGTGAAAATGGTGTTTGTCTTCACAATAATCTTCCCATGATGGGAATATATGCACGTAGTCCCTAACAACATTGAAAGCATTGTATTTCAAACTGGGAATAAATGGAATG